>NC_091120.1:70650707-70828207 GCF_040183065.1 Periplaneta americana | reverse complement strand
GTCTCTGGCATTAATTAGGACTTGCATCGTCATATTACATCGTTTTTATAGGAAGTAATAATTCTTAAAATTTCACCTTAGCTGTTATAATTGTTTTACATAATCTCGGCAGCATGTTTGGCTTGCCCCGGAACTGATACCATGGCCTGGTTCTCATGACAATCATATAGCTATCATCTGGCGCATGCGTCTCGGTGACGCCCCTCCCTTGCGGATTATAATGCACAATTAACAGGAACACAAGATGGCGCAGGTGAATGCATCGGGAGGCGATAGTGTTGCCCCGGGCGAGGGAAGCACACGATCAGGCAGCAACGTAATACATTATCGAGAAGGTAATAAAACGAGGAGAAAGGGCAGACCTAATTATGTGTCATTACGAGGAGAGGAACACGCCTGCGAGATTTCTTATTACTGGAATAGACAAGCTGCAGTGGACAGATTGTCTGTATTCAACGCCCAATGTGAACCTGTAAGATGCAGTGAATACTTTCTGTTGATCTTCGAATTTTTTATGACTTGTGTGGAGGAATGCGAGATATTCTGTACGGATTTCTCGGTTCCTCTTTTAGTTTTATTCCGCCTCATTGTTTTGTATTGTACCAAATAGATAGGCCTATAAGTAGCCGAATAGGAGGGTACCGTTTTTGTTTCTTTAATACTGTCGAGAATATGAAATATTTGTAGCCACAGATAATTGAAATTGATTGTTCAGCTTTTTCCTTACGTTGTAGGATGTCATTCATCTATAGATCCTGATCGCAAACTCGTAGCACCAACATGCGCTAGCTTCTTTCTGAGACTTCGGAGTGGGAGAGTGTAGAGATGGGTAAAAAAAAAAAAGTTGGAACAGTTTTTTTGAAACTGTTTCACAATTGATCGAAATAGTTTCGTGATATAACCTGTGCCAACTGTTCCAAAGGGTGTTAAGCTGCTCCAGTGATAACTTCAACATTCCACATGGTTCCAAGAGATCAAGTACATGGACACAATTTTCGGTTACGTGAGGCACTCGATTTGAAATAGTTTGTTTACTAGGAGAGGAGACTGCAGAGAAGGATGGGAAATATAAACTGCTGTGACCTGCGTCACCTTATCGTAATCGCTAAGGCGATCAGTGGCGAATTATTAGGAAAGCGCTTGGTTAAAGTGCGACTCGAAAATTTTTATTTAACTTGGGCAAATTATAGATAAACACAATATAATATTTGTTACTCAGTCAAATGACAAATCAATGTAAAATAATGACTTATATTATATGGTCATTAAGTTTTATATACATGAGCTACAAATTGCAAACGTTTTCGCCCATTCAGGCATCTTCAGGCACAATTATACAATATCTCAATATCAAACTATGTAGCTATTACATTGGTGGTAGATAAACTGTTTAAGATTAATGGTGTACAAAACATCTCCATAATTAAAATTTAATATTACAAGTCATAAATTAAAATAATGTTAAAAACCACGTAGTGTTGTAATTAAACTTCATAATATTCTGTGGAACTCTTGTTCAGTAGAGTCCAATGAGTGATGAATTATGTCTGAAATATATAAATAATACGAAATAGAAATAGGAAATTATCATAAGAGTGTAATCGGAATTGGATTGGATAAGTAAAAGTACTCATGTCGTTTGAACGTGGCAACTGTATAGATCACTATAAAACAATATGTTAAAAACCACGTGGGCAAATTAATTCGGCAGCTTTAATCATAAACCTCTTTACTGTTTCTTCAGCATTGAATTGATTTAAATGATAGGCGAGAAATTGCGTAACTAGCCAATAATATTCCATCACGTAGTCTACGTTTATTTTCTTGAATATTCTGGCGTTTATCAAGATTACTTAATAGATTTGCACGTTCTCGACCTAAAATAATTTCAGAAAATCATATTTCGTTTTCTACGCACATTTGATATTTGTTTTATAAATTTCTTTTGGAAATAATACGTACAAACAACATTTAATTCCTCGTGGCTTTTAATGTAGCGTGTTTAAGGTATAATGTCGTATTTAGTATACTATGCAAATGTTAAGATCATAAATTTTCTTCGGAATAGTACGATAAATAATATTTAATTTGTCTTACCTTCTAATTCAGCATGTTCTTTATGACATAAGGAGTAATGTCGTTGTATATTAAATTTATTAATGCCTAATAGGATTTTCGAGCATAACAAACATCGTATGTTCTCCCCTTCTAAATAGCAAAAAAACTCTTCCTCCCATTTCTCATGAAATAATCGTTTTCTAACGCGTACACACTGCTTTGATAATGTCATTATGCCACCACTGATATTGCTTATGAAACTGATATAGAACCTGCCCACGCCTAGGAGCTGCGTGAGGGAGGGACGGGGACTGTGAAGGTGACGTCACTCACAGCGATAAGCTCTGTGAAGGTCAGTGAGGATTATTTCTCAAGTGAGGCACGATGCCCATCCATGTCATAGAGCGTACTGTTTAAACACCTCCCTCCCCAAGCAAGACTCTTGGGCGAGTCCATGTAAGTGGATGCCAATTCGTCTTTCGCGCAGATGCCACGAGTTTGCGATCGGGCTCTACAAATATACTCTAGGCTACAAACTCGATTTTAAAAGAATATCAAAATTGGTTTCCTAATATGGGGTAGTGCATAATTGAAAACATGCAGATACAAAAGTTCTATTTGCACTTAATAGGACTATTTCTAAAGTAGTAACATATATACCCTAATATAGAGTACCCCATATTAGTCTCTCCGTCCTACCCCATAATAGGGAACTCGTTACGTTGAATTAGTAAGGCTTCTCTTTAGAATTGTATTAGATCAAGAACAGAGTAGCGTCAGAGTGATTTTCATGCTACCGCTTTAGCTTAAAGTTGTTAAAAACATATTTCTTTCTTATATTTACGATGGTAATTCCATAAATAATGCACAGGTTGGCAGAACTGCGAAGAGGATGTCGCAACATAAATGAAAATTGCTTCAGTTGCAGTTGAAGGATTGAGGAAGTAGCACCTGTGTTCGTTTCATCCACAGCATACACTGCGTTTAGGTAATGAGAGCTAGAAATGTAGTCTACACGTGTCTCGGGTACTATAACGATTGAAAGACCAACTGTTACATATGTATAAACAATCAAGTAGCTTATTTGAAATATCATCTCTACCTTTCAGTGTATAATCGTTTCCCAGTCTTTATTTAATTACTAGGCCTTATTAAAAGGCTAGGAATTTTCTTTTCATATGTTTGAGATCAAGTATGCAATCTCAAGTAAAAATATATTAACGTTATGTTTTATGTTTCTTAGAAATGCAAATTTATTTGAGAATTGTTTTTTTTTATATTTACATACCATAGGTAATATCATATAGTCGACCTGGTTGGCGAGTTGGTATAGCGCTGGCCTTCTATGCCCAAGGTTGCGAGTTCGATCCCGGGCCAGGTCGATGGAATTTAAGTGTGTTTAAATGCGACAGGCTCATGTCAGTAGATTTACTGGCATGTAAAATAACTCCTGCGGGACAAAGTTCCGGCACATCCGGTGACGCTGATATAACGTCTGCAGTTGCGAGCGTCGTTAAATATTATATAATAGATCCAGAACATTTTGATAACTAAGATACTGTTTTGTTTTGTCTTTTTGTCTCATTTAAACACTTATATTATTATTTATTTCAATGATGTATGTTATTCAAAGTTACGAAATCTTTCCACGCCAACCAAATGCTATTTTGAGAATGATGAGCGAGACTCGAAGCACACGAGAATGACGAGACGAGACTCGAAAGACAAATGCAACGAACACAGCGAGCGAGAGCGACAGTTAGTGTTGTTCACCTCTGTCGAACTTCCATCCCAAGTCATTAGGCCTACATATCTGAAGAAAAGGAAAAAACATATTAAAGAAAAACGAGAGTACTGTGAATTTACCAAGAGAAGTGAATTCGAAAAAATTTATTTGTTACGTAAAATACGGTTATTTTGTTAGCCTTCTTTTAAAAATCTCAGAAAACATGAGTCATTTACACGACACTGTTTATTTATAACTTAGAGATGCGGACCTGCGCTCTCCACTTTCTTGTCCAGTTGACGACGAGACTTTCGCTCTCACCACACCCTGATCTTGTTCCATAACTAAGTTTGCTACTGACATATCGGGGCCGCGGGCCACGAGTAACCTTTCAATTGACGCCTGTCTTTTCTTCATTGTTACGTAACTTCCTCTTGATTTGTGAGACAGAAGCAATCAGGAGGAAATTTATCTTGTGACTTTCATGGCAACCGGAACCACGTACTAGATATCTCGGCCAAATGAACAGTTATCATGCAAAAGAAGCAGTTGGATTAACAAAGGCACATGACATGTTCAGAAAGCATTATTACTGATGGGCGAATGTCATGATATTCCTTTCAAATTAATTCGTAAGATAGGAAGAGGGAATGAGAGGCATGCTCTTTTGCAGTGAAAGGATTTGAGAATCAAAGATGGGCATTCTTTTCTGGAAGAGTATGATTCGATTCTTCTAACATCGAGACAAATGTTCTGCAATTTTTTCAATAACGGAAATGTCGTATTTACTCACGTAATTTTCCCACTTTTTTCGAGATGAGAAGTGAAAATTCGAGGGGATGGGAAAAATTATGCGATGACTATAAAAATATTGGGGTAAACTGGTAATAAATAACATTAAACAAATAGTGTACCTGCTGTTGAAAATACATGTCCAATAACGATGTTCTTCCAGCGGTGCTCTTACAGCGTTCACATGCACATCATCACTTGTCAATAGCGATCTGCCAGCTCCACGTTTTTTATGAACATCTTCCCTCCCGTTGCGAAATGCATGTGCCCACCTAGCCACGATACAATATGGAGAAGTCTCTCTACCACAAGCTTCCAGTAATGTTGTATGGCTTTGTCGAGCATTCTTGCCTCTTGCAATCTGAATTTTAATTAAGCATCTTTGTTTGTATTTGCTAAACATTTTAGAGCACTACAGATAACAGTCTACAAATTCAACTCACTAGAAATATCTTATAAATGAGATTACTGTCTTCAAACTCACAGGAAAAATACATCAAATGCTCTTCTTTCTCATTGTTAGGCCTATTAGCTTGCATCATTTACCGCTGATAGCGGCACATACACACATGGTTGCCACTAATTATTGAATGATCCATGTATAAATAGGTAACTAGATTTTTTTCGGTTTTGAGTTTTGTGTTTAGGGTCTATTCAGTAGATTATTTAATAGCAAGTTTATATATCTATTATGGTTTCATAGTTAGAATTTATAAAACAGTTATATTACCGGTTGTTCTTTATGGTTGTGAAACTTGGACTCTCACTTTGAGAGAGAAACATAGGTTAAGGGTGTTTGAGAATAAGGTATTTAGGAAAATATTTGGGGCTAAGAGGGATGAAGTTACAGGAGAATGGAGAAAGTTACACAACGCAGAACTGCACGCATTGCATTCTTCACCTGACATAATTAGGAACATTAAATCCAGACGTTTGAGATGGGCAGGGCATGTAGCACGTATGGGCGAATCCAGAAATGCATATAGAATGTTAGTTGGGAGACCGGAGGGAAAAAGACCTTTAGGGAGGCCGAGACGTAGATGGGAAGATAATATTAAAATGGATTTGAGGGAGGTGGGATATGATGATAGAGACTGGATTAATCTTGCTCAGGATAGGGACCGCTGGCGGGCTCATGTGAGGGCGGCAATGAACCTCCGGGTTCCTTAAAAGCAAGTAAGTAAGTATGGTTTCATGACTACTGCAGTATATTTAGTAATAAGCTTACAGATCCATTATGGATTCTTAAACTAAACTTGTTTAAAAATCTCCACTACAGAGCATTAATACAAGGAGATAGAGTCGAACTTTTATATCTCGATGTGCTTCCGGAAACTAGTAACGCTTCGAGTTATAGAAAACTCGAGATATTGAAAATAAGTCTGTGAAAAAATTGTCGGTATCATAAACTTTTACTAATGACAAGTATCGCCGCATAACTTTCAAGAGAGAAGTAGAGAATGCCAAATTGTCAATGGACTTTTCTTTGCTTTTCAGGACTACAATTTTAGCAGTTCATAACAAAGTTTGGGAAAAATAATGTTAAAGACATGTCATTATGTTCTCGCAGTAGTGCTGATGGTGCTACACAATTACGATACAGATACCTTCCTGCACTGATTGGCAAGGGTATGATTAGTACTAATTGGTTGATTCCTGGGAGACACTTGCAAAGAAAGAAAAATACTAATATACTCGTAAAATGCCTGTTTGAAGTAATAGTATCTCAATACGTTCATTCAATTTAACTTACACATGTATACATAACTTTCATTTTCATCTTAAAATCGAATTAAAGAAAATGTATTTCTTACTGGGAAGATAAATATTCGAGATATAAAAAAATTTGGTAATAGAAGTTCGAGATATATAGAAAAATATTATATATAAATTATATGATACTTCGAGATATCGAAAAATCGAGTTGTAGAAGTTCTAATTAAGGAAGTTCGAGTGTAATAGATTGCTTACACAAAAACTGTTTCTTAATTACCTCAAAATATTAGACTTGCAGTTACCTAGTTATGGTAATGGATCCGCGAAATATAACTTTCTTAAAAATAGCTGCATACTGTAGCCTATTTGACAGCAAACCATATACCGGACATATTGAAATAACGCAACTAAATATTTCCCAGGGGCTTTTTTTGTTATATTTCCCGTTATTGTATAATCAATTTGGTTTTTAAATGAGGGCTTTTGTTCATTATAATTATTTATTTTCGTTTCCACTTAGATCATTTTCATCTTATATTTTTTCACTAGTTAATTGAAATGGAACATCCATATGAGAAGTATATATCGAATATAATTAATATAAACAAATAATTTGAATTTATAATTGTGTTAATAACAGTAGCAGTTTTAAACAATTTGAACCAACTGTACTGTAATAAATATATTATTTTAATGTACCGAGGTACATATAATATTTCCATGCAGATATTTTGCGTCATCATACGATGAAAGAGTAGTGGAACGGAGAAAAATTCTCTCCGGCACGGGATTTGGACGCGGGTTTTCAGCTCTGCGTGCTGATGCTATATCCATTAAGCCACACCGGATTCCCATCCCGGTGTCGGATCGAATCGTCTCAGTTTAAGTTCCACCTCTTGGGTTCCCTCTAGTGGCCTGCCCTCTGCATTACGTCATAGATGTCTATGAATGTAGGACAATGTCCACACATGTGCTGAGGTGCACTCGTTATGAGTGACCGATTGGCCGGGATCCGACGGAATAAGCGCCGTCTTAAATCACAAAGTGATTTACGCATATCGTATATATTATTTTAATGTACCGAAGTACATGTGATGTTTCCATGCAGATATTCTGCGTCATCGTACGATGAAAGAGTAGTGGAACGGAGAAAAATTCTCTCCGGCACCGGGATTTGAACCCGGGTTTTCAGCTCTACGTGCTGATGCTTTATCCACTAAGCTGTAATAAATTTAAAAAAAAATATGGAGAGAAAGAGGAAGAGAAATGTTTAGCAACGAGAGTACGTCTGGACTTTCAGAAATATTAGAAGACAATTGAGATGAAATGTACAGAAGTAAAGTTTCTCAGCAGTAAAGGAGTAGGCTTATATAAAATTATACGGATTAGTGATGTGGTTTAGGCTATTACAAATGAATAGTTGAAAATGCGTTTTCTTAATGCTTAGATAAATAGAGGGAGAAGAAAATTACAAGAAGTCCTGGATTATCAGACGAAAGGGGAAGGAATTTTGGACGTCCCAGAGTGGGTTGGATAAACCGTCACAAACATAAACTGATTTTTGGTATATGTTCACTTTATTGTTTTAGAAACTTTATTGCACTTTGATATAAAAATGTAGTAGCGATTTTACAACCTTCTGACAAGAATTTGTTACTGGCAGTCTCTCAAGTTTTCGTGAGGTAGTCCTAGTGTGTTATGTCATATTCCATTTCTAGGCTTCTATTCAGTATGGTATAAGAATAAAAGTAACTTATGTTTCAAATAATATAAAATGTACCTAATTTAAATCTTTGGCAATAGAAAACAGCTTCAAATTACTCTTAACTAATAGATATATTTGAAGAATATGATATAATGTGTAGTGCTAAACATATTTCGCAGTTATTTGAAGAGGGAAGCAATAATATAGTCTTCTTCAGAAGAATAGCTATAAATTTGTATTATCTCTTACTAATGAACATTTAGAAAATACGACTTTTAAAGAGTGGAATTGCCTTCTTTTCGAGGAAAATGGAGTGTTGGAATAATTACAAATTATCACTCAGTTCATAACGACTCCAACAACAAGAATTTCTTTTTCAATATAGTTTTTACCTGGAAACGAAGGAACTACCAACTGTTATAAAGTCGTAGTCTCTAAAAGATAAAGTTGCAATCTAAACCTCATTTCCTGACTATAATACCGCCCAATGTATAGAAGAGTGGTCTGGTCATGTTTTTAAATCCAGTTCCCAGCGAACACCTCGTGAACCGTTTTCCCTGACTGCCATAAAATTGGCAATTAAAGAGTTGAAAGTTTCATTGAGTAGATAGGTACAGTATGCTGACTCACAGATTTCAAATCAACTATTCGTATATAGCCTATCTATCCCTCTTCAAGTTACATCATGACGGCAATAGTTACTATTTGCATTATGTTGTTTTCTTTCCGGAGTGACCGGCAGTAACAGTTCAGAATAACAATGACAATGCGAAACGAACCCAGCTACTGTGTCATGGCATGATCCTGAAACAATTTTGTACGCTAACGAGTTGGAATTTAGATTTTCTTTTAGATGATACAATACATTGTATGTGTTACAGTTTCAATACGCCATTTATTATACATGTTGATCGATAAAATTACTCACTTTAATATGGTATACAAATTACTGTATTTTATATAAACATATAACCCGAACATCTTCGTGACTATCCTGACAGTGGAAAATCTGAACAAAGTTAACTTGGTATTTCATACGGTATGTTATTTCCACGGATAGTGGCACATTGCACTTGACAGGATATTTTGGAAGTGTCCACCAACACATTCACAGCACAATCGAGTCATCTTGTTTCATGATGATTGTGTGCGTTTGAAGATGTTCGGCGTATTCTGGATCCTATTTATCGCATCAAAAATTGCATTTAACTGGTGTTTCTGTGTTGCATGAAATAGGAAATACATAGTGTCCTTCATGTGATTCCACAACCAAAAGTCACAGGTTGTCAGTCGGGCGAACGTGCCGGCCATGAAACAGGTCCCTTACGTCCAAATCATCTTCCGGGGTAAGATTCTCCCATTGTTCCAGACTACTGTATTTCACGCCAGTTGAGTAGCGTGTGGCGTCTCTCTTATGGGTCGAATGCTGCTTGATGGTTATTGCAAGTTCGCAGTGCAACCACCAAGTAATGTTACCATATCTCGAAAATGAAAAGGGTTCAGGCTATAGTTTATATGAAATCATTTGTTGGTTTTGCAGCGTAGATGCTGTATACCACTTTAATAAACATCATTACCGATAACTCTGTATATTCAATGATTCAATGTATGACGAAAGGGGAAACGCGATCATATTATGTGAACTTGAACTGTAGTCTGTAATCGCAACAAAGCAATACAGATATGTAATATTTACAGTAACTGACTGGCCTAGAACAAGGACTTCTCAAGTATGTGCTGCTTTAAATGTTATGCCACTAAATGACCAGAATTCGTTCACCGCACTTAATGCGAAGCAAGCCATTTTGGCGCTGGTTGAATTATATCTACTTGTGAGTTAAAGATTTTCCTTTGTTCAAGCTTTGATATATTTAACTTATTCACTCACATTTATTGTGTCGAATAACATTCAAGACAGAGAACCACTTAACGTGCTTCGTGAAGTAAGAGGCATGAATAATAATTTTTGTAAACGTAGTTACTCCAGTCTTGTATCAGTGACTTACTCAATGGAACAAAATAGAAAGCCTTGGCTAAATCTGGTCATTAGCTGATACATGCAGTTAACTTATATACTGCGCGTTATAACTGCAACACCTCAAGATATTTTGGGAATATTAAGCCGAAAAGAAAATGGAATCCTGGACTACCTCACATATACATTTCAAGGTGATTATATTACAAATGGGATATCATCCCTTGAATCCAGGCCCATATTGATAACCACCACCTGATGGTGCAGGTCCTGAGGGAGATGGCGGAGGTGGAGTGTCCGCTTGTGGGGATGGTGGTGGTGGAGGAGGTGGTGGTGGTGGCGGCGGTGGTGGTGGTGGAGGAGGAGGTGGTGCTCCAGCACTTGACGGAGTCTTCCCATTTTCTATGTACGAAAAACTGGCCGATGGGCCACCCCCTGACACCTCTATTGATGTAGCCGTCTCGTGTACGCCCTGATGTCCGTTGCCTGCAGCTGCTGGGCCATTTTGCTGGAATGATATTGGCAGCTGGGGGATGTTAGCCAGGCCACTGGATGACAGGCTGAGTCCAGCATGCAAATTCTGAGCCAGACCCAAACTGGAATGGAAATTCTGTGCCAGGCCAAATCCCGCAGTGCTCAAATCATTGGGACCCAAATCACCGTACCCTCCAGTCAACCCTGGAAATCCTCCTTGACCTTCGGGCAGGGAGAACACGTGACCTCCAGGCGCTTGATATGAGGCTCCGAAGTTAGGTTGTCCAGCACCGATGTTGAGACCCCCGTATCCAGTTCCAAACCCACCGAACGATGATCCAGACGATGATCCAAACAGGAGAGACGAAGGTATGGGTACTGGGTGGGGAACGGGAACAGGGTAAGGTTTAGGTACAGGGACTCCAACAGGATGTGGGACAGCTACTGGTACAGGGTGGGGTACAGGAACAGGGACGGGTCGAGGGACACTCACTGGGTAAGGTCGAGGTACGGAAACGGTTACAGGATGCGGCACTGCTACGGGATAAGGCTTAGGAACGGAGACAGGGTAGGGCTGAGGGACTGCGACAGGGACTGGACGGTTCAAGGTCACAGGAACGGGTTGAGGGACATGGACGGGACGTGGCAGTCGAACTGTTTGTACTACAGCTGCTGGGCCATTGCTGAACCTGAAATGAAAGGAAAGAAAATGTTATCGAAACTTTTATGCACTCGAAATAACATACTGAAGTTAATGGAGAATGACATTGGGCACAGTACTGCAACATGGTCTGCAGACGTTTAGTCCACATGTTCTGTTTTAGATGAGCCTGAAAATTTAGCAGTGTTGTCCACGCGACCATGCAAAATGTCATTAACGCTTCTCCCTTTCTGCTGGCTTGTTCTTTCATTGACGAAGCGAGATACTGAATTGCCTGTATCGAAAACTTTGACCACTAATATTGTTGTAAAGTATACAAATATTAAGTATTACATTGATTTCATATATATAATTAATGTTAAATGTTAAGTTATGTTTTATTTAACGACGCTCGCAACTGCCGAGGTTATATCAGCGTCGCCGGTGTGCTGAAATGTTGTTCCGCAGGAGTTCTTTTACATGCCAGTAAATATACTGACATGAGCCTGTCGCATTTAAGCAGAATTAAATGCCATCGACCTGGCCCGGGATCGAACTTGCAACCTTGGGCATAGAAGGCCAGCGCTATACCAACTGTACCAACCAGGCCGACGAATATATATATATATATATATATATATATATATATATACACATATATATATATACATATATATACAGGGTGTAACAACTTTAATTTTTACAATTTCTGGAAGATGTTCCCTGACACGTTCTACGTTGATTAAACCTATATCCGAAATTGAGAGGTTACAGAGATAACAGAGCTGGAAAAAATAGAACTTCTTCCAGCTCCAAGCTTTATACAGTTTATACAAGGCCTATTTTATGGCATTACTAAGTAGAGATACATAAGAAACATTTGAAAAGCAGTGAATGAAGGAAATTTTACTTTTAAGAGAAATTAAATTAAAATTGTTTAGGTTGCTAAGGAAACGAAACAGACAACAGTTCAAAATAACGGTTGTGGGAAAAATAAACCGTATTGTGACTAGTCTTTTTATTGAGTTTTGACCATTAAAACATGCCTTTTGTGTACAAACATTAGGAATACGCCGACATAGTTTGTGTATGGACTGTCTGATGGCAATGCAACAGCAGCTGTTTTGGCATATCAAGCACGGTTCCCAAATCGTAGGATTCCTAGTGCACAGGTATTTTCACGTGCCTATTGGCAAATTTCACAGTCTGGTCAACTTCCAAGCGCTTGTGTGAAGAAGGAGAATGCACAGCGACAAGAACAGGCACAGGTACAAGACATGATTATTGACATTGTAGACGAAAATCCACGGTTAAGTACACGGAGGATTGCTGCACAGTTCGATGTAAATCATATAAAGGTATGGAGAACACTACATAAGGAATGTTTGTGTCCGTATCACAGCAAGGAGTACAGCATCTTGAGCCACAAGATTTGGCTCCTCGTTTGAATTTGTGTAACTGGTTAACGATTGAACCTCAATTGGTTGCAAAGATTTTGTTCACGGATGAGGATACATTCACCAGAAATGGTATAACTAATTTTCGAAATAGTCATAAATGGGCATATGAAAACCCGAATGCAATAAGAGAAAGACATTTTCAACGTCGATTTTCTATTAACGTGTGGTGCGGTATGCTAAACGACAGACTCATAGGCCCATTCCTTTTCGATCACAATGTAACAGGAGAAGTTTATGAATTATTTTTACGAAATGAACTACCAGGTTTGCTAGAAGATGTTCCGTTGGCTGTGAGACATGACATGTACTTCCAACATGATGGTCATCCTGCTCACTTCTCTCTCTCCGTGTGCGAAACTTTTTGAATGAACATTTTTTCAATCACTGGATAGGTCGTGGTGGTCCTTAGGCATGGCCTCCAAGGACATCTGATTTAACGCCTTTGGATTATTACCTTTGGGGTGATATGAAAAGAATGGTGTATCCAACAGAAGTTGACACACGTGAACAGTTGCGGAACAGAATCATTGCTGCTTCTGAATTAATAAAGAACAGCCCTCGTACTATTCAATCAGCCACAAATGAACTTCTGCGTAGAGCTGAGAACTGTATTGCCGCTGAAGGAGGACATTTCGAGCAGAAACAGAATTAATCACATTTTCCGCAAGAAGTACAGTGTTTGGAATCTTAAGGACATTTTTTTTTCAACTTTGCACTGCTTCTTTCATACTCACAATTAGTTGATATTAAAATGTAATATGGTAATAATAAAAATAATGACATAGACATGTCACTTTCGGAAATTGGTGTTACTTCTTTCAGTATTCAGCGATAAAATTAAACTCAAAATATTTAACTTTGGGGTACAAATAATCCAAACCTATAGAACTTTGGATATAGGTATGTTAGGTTTAATCGACGTAGAACGTGTCAGAGAACATGTTCCAGAAATTCTAAACATTAAAGTTGTTACACCCTGTGTGTGTGTGTGTGTGTATATCTTAGAGTCCATACCTGTGGAGTAACGGTCAGCGCGTCTGGCTGCGAAACCAGGTGGCCCGGGTTCGAATCCCGGTCGGGGCAAGTTACCTGGTTGAGGTTTTTTTCCGGGGTTTTCCCTCAACCCAATAGGAGCAAATGCTGGGTAACTTTCGGTGCTGGACCCCGGACTTATTTCACCGGCATTATCACCTTCATATCATTCAGACGCTAAATAACCTAGATGTTGATACAGCGTTGTAAAATAACCCAATAAAATAAAATATATTAGTGTTCGTATCAATACTAGAGGCTACAATTTAACAAGCCATGAATATTTGTTTCATTGTGATGTAATGAAGACAGTGTATAATAACCTTGTATAGTGTTTATAGAGAAATGAACAACAGACATTTAAAAAACTTGTAAATATAAGTAAATATATCGCCTAAATGTTCCGAAAAATGTATAATTATATCAGTACAGTAATTTTGAGGCATAGCAAAAGAAAATGCTAAAAAATAAGGAAAACATCTTCTAGAAAATTTGTAATGACATCAATACCATTATAATGCTTAACGAAATCAGTAAGTTAAGAAAGTTGTTAATGAAAGAAAGATTTTCAAGAACATTTATAATTATATGTACCTATCAGTATATGTATTATTGTAAAACTTAGCAAAAACAATAAGCTAACAATTGTTCAATAAATGTGAAATATGAGGAAAATTTGTGATTATAGCAGTACATGAAACTTAACAAACTCTATAGGTAAAAAAGGAACTTAATAAGGGTAAGATTTTCAGAACAATTTTCATCACTACCGTAGATACTGCGCACAATATGCAAGTACACGATTAGACATTCAGTAAATAAAACACAGGCTGATGTGTTTAATGACGTGAGTAATGAAATACCATACAATACATAATAGTTCCAACCAATAATTCCTCCCACTCCAAAACACTACCCTTCGATGAAGAGAGGAAGTCACCTTCCCACAACCTCAACAGAAGATTTCTAGTGGATATTGATGTAATAGCTTCGATCTATTTCATGAAGCATTTAATTTTATTCTTCTCTTAACATGTCTAACACTACTAGAGTTCACCGTTGTGGAGGAACGGTTATCATGTCTTATTGTGAAACAAGCGAATCCGGGTTTAAATTCTAGTTGGGACAAGTTACCATTTACCTGATTAAGGTTTTTCCGTGGTTTTACCTTAACCCATTCAGAGGAAATTCTTGGTAACTTTCGGCGCTGGACCCTGAATTAATTTCGCTAGAATTATCACCTTCATTTCACTCAGACGCTAGATAACGATCACAATTAATAAAACATCATAAAAATAAACCAATTGAAAATACAAACAACTACTGGAATAGCGTGAGTAAAATAGACCACAACCACTACACAATTCTATATCTAATCTCATGAACGATGGAATTAAATAGTTTTGTTTTCGGCATGTCAAATAAGTAATGGGAACCTTAAGTGCGAGTATCTTACATTTGTAGCAGAGTATGGGCGATAAAGATGGCAATTGTGATTGGCAGATTGTTGATGTGACGTATTTAGGAGGAGGTATAATACCATTCTCAGCTGCAGTGGCAACAGAAACTCACTGACTGGAGACTGTACTCAAGGATACACCGCAGGAACACTAGCTTAAGCAAAGTTAAGTGCGAGTATCTTACTTTTGCCACAGTCTGGTCAGCAAGACTGACAACTGTGCTTGGCAGATTGCTGACGTGACGTGTATAGGAGATGGTACCATTCTCAGCTACACTATCAACAGATGCTCATACACTATGCATTGAACTCAAGAACACGCGCCAGAAACGCTGGCGTCAGCATAACCGATGTGTGAAATTCAATTGCATACCTTTGATAAGCATGTACTGATACTGTGATTATAATGTAATTAAAACAAAATTTCACACGGTACTGGTAATATGCGTTATATTTCAAAATGTTGATCCATTTTAACCGGGTATTTAAGGAATCTGTATTATGTGCTCGATTATCTAGCGTCTATGGAATTTGTGATAGCAATGTGTAGCCTAATTTTCGTAATATGAATCCGAGAATTCGCCATGAAATTACTTTATATTCGTTTTACAATTGGAGAAAATCTAAGAAATATTCAACTAAGTAATCAAAGCAAACTTAATTCGAACTCACGACGGTCGTAGCTTCGGGTTCTTGCTCGCTACCCGTAAACCACGCCTTGGCTTGTTTGACCTATTAATAATATATTTGTATATTTTGCTACGGTTGCGGTTGCGCAGTCAACTAATGGGAAACAGTTCTCAGAAAAAGTGGTAATGATAAGACACAGTAAGCATATAATTTTACATCTTCATATAGCAATTAGTATTCCGTTCCGTTTCGACTAAGGTTTTTTCTCTTCCTTCACTTAACACAATTTGAACTTCAGGCTTTGTATAATTTGTGCTTTTCTTTGTGTGAAACTGTAACCTTAATTGAAGTTGTATTTCGCTTGACCAGTCATCTTTAAACATTTCAGAGCTATGTGTTGCATAGAATAGCGTTCGTGCCGACATAACCCTCCTGCTAACAAGGTTTTCTGCAACTTTTTACTACTAAGAAGGTAATGCAATTAAGTATTTCCATCAAAAGCATCTACCAATCTTTATTAAGAATTAGGAATATTTAATAGTTGATGTATTATTAAGTATGGAGCTATAGCAAATGTAGAAAAATATAAAATAAACTTCCTGTTTTCTTTTTAAATACAGAGTGATTCAAAAGTGCCGATTCATTTTATTGAAAATAAGAACCAAAATTGATGAATTTTAGATGCGGTATGTCATTGGTGACACTATGAGATAACATATACAGTAAAGTTAAACTTGCCTCCCTTCCATTTAAAGATAAACTCCCCAACGCTATATGGTTTTCGGATAGTGGAAAACTCCTATACAAGCTATTTAAATCACCAAGTGCTATTTGAAAATCATTTCAGTTCATTGTTGAAATTTAAATATTCGAGTACCATCTATAAAATCATAAACATCTCCAAAAAAGTTGGAAAACATTTAAGTTCATTGTAAAAATTCACTCCACATGAGTAATGTGAATTACTTAGTAAATTGATTAATTATTTGTGTTATTTTTATGTCAGAAAGTTAGCAGACATATAACGGACAAATACATGAAATTAAAAAAGACGGAGAGAAATAAAAATATTATTGAAAAATCATCAACGGGGTAATTTTATTATCTCTCTTGGTAGCAGGAATGACAACCACGTTCTGGAGACTGTGACTGCCCTCTATGTTATAGAATTTTGTCCGAGTTGTGAAACTTATCATTAAGATAATTCCAACGACGTTCATTAGTGTTAGAAAGTTACTGTTCATTAATAGTGTTTATTGGCAATGCTTGTTTAATTTAACTGTCAGTAAAATGTATGAAGTGACTCCAAAGAAAAAAGGGAATAGGGTGGTGGTGGCGGCGGCGGCGAACAAAATGACAATTTTTTGTATTCTGCATATGTCCATGTTACTTAAAAATTTAAATTTATCATAAAAGTAAAATATTACTTACTAAGGCTTTGCATTTTTTTTAAATTTGGTATCATAACATATAATTGTGTTTTATTAAATACTCATTCATTCAAATTATACCTAGTAGCCTACGTTTGCATGTAATATGGCATTGTTAACAGAGGAGGAGACGATACTAAGGGATATGCAACTGGAGATAAATGATAGCTCTGAGCAGTATGGGATGAAGATAAATGCAAACGAAATAAATTCCATGCTTACCGGAAGAAAAATTAAGAAAGTAAACATGCGAATTCGGAAAAAGGCAGTGAAACAAATGGACAGCTTCAAATACTTGGAGTGTACTATAAGCAGTAACATGAGCTGCTGTCAGGAAGTCGAAAGAAGGATAGCAATGGAAAAGGAAGCTTTAATAGGAAAAGGAGCATCTTCTGCGGACCTCTGAGAACGGAACTAAGGAAGCCACTTGTGGAGTGCCTTATGTGAAGTGTAGCATTGTATGGGGTAGAAACATGGACATTTCAACTAAATAAAGAGAAGCGACTGGAACTATTTAAAATGTGAATATGGAGCGTGTGAAATGGACAGACGAAATAAGAAATGAAGCTGTGCTAACAAGAGTGGTTGAAGAAAGAATAATGCAGAAAGTGATCAGTAAGAGAAAAAGGAATTGCCTGGGTCACTGGCTAGGAAAATACTGCCTGCTGAAGAATGCCCTGGAAGGAATGGTAGGAGGGAGAAAAGTTCGGGGCAGAAGAAACTATCAGATGATAGACAACATATGTGGAGACGAAAAGAAAGACGGAAAATAGGGAAGTTTGGGAAATACTGGGTTTTAAATTGTAGAACCTGCTCTTTGGTAGAAAATTATGAATGTATGATTGATCCTACAGGCTGATATGATGCACGCCATGTAATTGGTTTTGTGATCAAACACATTCCTGAATAAAAATATTAAAAAACCTAGCTACAGAATTGGAAACCAGAGCCAATTGTCAGCAATATTATAATAGGTCTTTAAGCACTTGATTTGACATGCTCTGCAAAATATTTAGGTACAAATTCTATCTAAGCGCCCTGTTAATTATAAACACTTAATCAATGGAAATTTCTCTAAAATGTATGAGACTACATTTTCTACTAAAAGTTTAATGACACCCCTTCAAAAGTGATGTTTCACTTCTGTCCTTATGTACTTATATGAAACCCCTTGATGTATATATAGGGACCTAATTCCTTTGAAAAAAAAAAATGAAGTTTTTTTTTACTACAAACCCAACCTCTCAATCTTTGAAACTGCGTATCATTCAACAATTTTTCTGCTATGAAAACTTAAGGAAAAATTACATTTGTTATGGGAGAAAGATTAATTACTTCGGAGTGAATGTAATTACATCAATGAATTTTGGGACAGAGTTAGAAATATCTGAAAGGCTTCCTTTGTAAATAGTTTGTCTAAGCAAATTGTGACGCCTCGTTCATGCATTAAAATTCAGATTTTTTTCTTTATATTCTTTGGGAAATACTGCCATTTTATAAAATTCTCTTGAGTTTGAAATTCGCAGCAAACTGACCCGGGACCGCCACCTGCCACTTACATAATAAGATTAGAAGTTGTTAGTACTGGTCAATCAGCTTATTTCCTGCGATTTTGTAAACAGCTGTGAAGTTTGCTACAAGTGTGGAAAGGTTAGATTTCATTCTTGAAAAAAAGTGGAAGTGGGTCGAAATTCAGGAGTGGTGGACGTGAAGTGACAGATTATTGGGTTGTGGAAGAATGACTAGAGATATTATCCAACTTACGTAGCCTACTGGCTTTTAAGGAACCCGGAGTTTCATTGCCGCCCTCACATAATCCCACCATCGGTCCCTATCCTGAGCAAGATTAATCCAGTCTCTATCATCATATCCCACCTCCCTCAAATCCATTTTAACATTATCTTCCCATCTACGTCTCTGCCTCCCCAAAGATCTTTTTCCCTCCGGCCTCTCAACTAACACACTATATGATTTCTGGATTCGCCCGTACGTGCTACATGCCCTGCCCATCTCAAACGTCTGGATTTAATGTTCCTAATTATGTCAGGTGAAAAATACAATGCGTGTAGTTCTGTGTTGTGTAGCTTTCTCCATAATATTATCTAAGTCTATCCCAAAATTAATTGATCTAAATACATCCATTCTGGAGTAATTAAATTTTTTAATTCAAAAAATGTAATTTTTCAGTAAATTTTCATAACAGAAAAATTGTTATATAATCCACAGTTCGAAAGATAGAGAGATTGGGTTTGCAGTAAAAAAATTCATTTTTCACAGGCATTTGGTTCCTTTATAAACAAAAGGAGATTTCACGTAAGTATTAGGACAGGAGTTAAAAACCTCTTTCGAAGGGGTGTCCTTAAACTTCTGATAGAACATGTATGCTCTTCTTACAAAATGTTACCTAAATATACCTATATACAGGGTGATTTACCGTCCTTTACGGATTATTTCCGAAGACATTCTGAGCAAAAAATGTCATATAAACATGGGTCCTATTCTCAATAGTTACAGAGTTACGTTTCGTTATTGGAACGCATTGCTGTGAACGCGTGATCTTGGTCAGCGTGCAGTCAGCAGCCAGCGCGAACGCTCCGGAAATCAAAGATAGCCGTATGCAGTTACGTAGAGCGACGAGTGCCGTTCACAAGCGTGCCGCCAAGTGTACTCAAGCGGACGGCGACATTTTTTAAAATGTGTTGTAAACTCTCCAAGACTGTAAATTAGGGTGCAAAACTGAACTGCAAATAATTAAATCGGTGGAAGTGGTGTGATTTGTAATAATTGTTATGATAAGTGCATAAGAATAATGTAATTTTCTAGTAAAAAATAGAAAAAGATGTCTGTACGAAGGAACTAAGGAGTTCACAGCACATTTTTAGCTTCATGATACTTGCCAATTAAAAAAATGATACTTCTGAATGGTTCGTTCTCTGTTTGTATTATTCTTTTTACCTTCAAACTAAAGAAAAATCGTATTTTATAAACAACTTTAAATTAGTGTAACTCTGAAAATATTGAGAATAGGAGCTATGTTTTATCCTAGATCATATATGTAACCAGATAGGTCGGCCTTATGTGCTTTGACGTTAACAAATTTTGTCAGGTTTACTTCGCTGCTATCTAGTTGTTATATAAGGATTCACGTCATAATTCCCATTTGAATTGCATTAGCAACTGTACTGCCATCTCGTGTTCGTTTACGGCGGACGGGTGGCGATCCTGGCGGTTGTTCTCT
The DNA here is from genome assembly GCF_040183065.1 of Periplaneta americana. Classification (NCBI taxonomy): domain Eukaryota; kingdom Metazoa; phylum Arthropoda; class Insecta; order Blattodea; family Blattidae; genus Periplaneta; species Periplaneta americana. Next base: position 70,807,872 of record NC_091120.1, on the reverse strand, counting down.
TCAAAGTGCTGCGGATTTTAACATAGCGATGAGTTATCTGTTACATATATGATCTAGGGTTTTATGATATTTTTGCTCGAAATGTCTTCTGAAATAAGCTCCGTAAATAACTGTAAATCTTCGTGAATCACTCTGTATTATTAATAAAATCTGTGTCGTCTTTATCTTGAAGGCTGTTTACGTACAAAAATGAATGTAACCTAGAAGAACAGATCGGGAAGAAAATGTATAACGTCCTTTTCCTAGTCATTAAATAACGAGTAATAATGAAGTCTCGTTAAAAGAAATTCATGAACTGTCAACATAGACGCTTACAAACTAGAAGTGATATGAAGAATTTGTGTTTAAAGTATAATTAAAGGAACCGTTGTTACAGAGTCGTAATAATAAGTGATACAAGTTGCAGCAGTATCCTAGTTGACAAGTAAGCCGGGCACCTGAACTTTCATTTCCTGTCCAGAGATTTATCAGGACTTGTTAAATGTTTATACTCGTGCGCGCGTAGTTGACCAGATAATGCACTCAGCTCATGTTATTTATAGTCTCTGACCCGTACAGCTGCTCTTTCATTGTGACTTCATTCCTAACCTGCTGCTTTCATTTTCTTCCTGAATTTATTCCGTGTCTTTTTTGTGCATGTTCACACTCTTTATTCGCAAGACATTCCTGCTCTCTTCTCAGTGGCTGTGTATTGTGCTAACCTATTTTAATTAGATACATCCACAAAATAAATAAAAACACATTCATTTTGAGTAAGCGACTGTCCAGCAGTAGTGTTTCGTAGTATAATTTATAGGTCTAGAATCTAGACTCTAGATGGTTCCAGTTAACTTACATCTATAAATTTTACAACCTTAAAATTGCCTTCAACCATGAAACACAGATGTAACTACGACAGAAAGAAATAATGAACAAAATATGAGGAAGGAGGTTCCTTTGAATAATGAAGTTACAAATAAAACAATATGTATAGGATCAGCCGTTATTAAAGTCATATAAACAATGAATATATAAATTAATATTGTGCATATACAGAACATTGCAAGATGGGCATAATGATCCTAAAATTCACTTGTGCTATTATTACTTCCTCGTCAATTCCTACCAAATCTCATCACTGACAGTGTGCCTACTTGTCACTAATATATCTCTTCATTAAAACTTATCTGACCTTGTCACTAACAGTAGTGATACTTGTCACCAATTTATCGTATCGTGAAATCCTACATAATCTTATCACTGATAGTATGGCTACTTGTCACTAATTTATGTTCTCGTCAAACCTGATCTCGTCACTGACAATGGGGCTATTTGTCACTTATCTGTCTCATCAAACTTTACCTAATTTTATCACTTACAGTAGCATTGCTTGTCACTAATCCATCTTCTCACCAAACTATATCTAACCTTGTCACTGACAGCAGAACTACTCTGTACTGTATTCTTTCGTTAATTTATTTTCATAGAGTAACTTATTCACAGTGTTGTCCATAAAACAGGAAAAGTTGAAATACGAGCTGTCATTTTAAGGCTGATCTTCATTAGTATTGTAATATAATTTTAATTTTGTATGCATATCTTTCTTTAAATACCATAAAGTAGCCCTATATTTTATTTTAAAAAGTGAAAGAATGTTTATGAAATTCCTTGCATTGCGTGAAACGTCTTTATTATTGGTATTTAATTTCAAAGGTTTGAGGTCTTGTTCTTAACCAAACTTATTGTTACTAAAATGCTTATTAAAATAACTAAAATCAGGTGCTATCTATAACAATGACTTTCTTTAACATTTATAGTTTGTAAATGTTAAAGAAGGGATCCGGCAGATTCATAATAAATTACACGTCACATAATAAATTACAATTTCCCATATGTGGTGTAATCTATGACGAATCCGCCAGGCCCCCTTGGTATTAGAAGAGAAAATATAGACATTTGCGTTAAGGCAATAATTTTTTTAGACAAAGTGACCGTGAATCGCTTTATTTTATATTATTTTCAGCATTACGTATATTCCTGTATCATTTCATAAGGTTTCCGTATTATTATCTTAGGTTTCTAGTGTTATTCTTCTAAGGTTTCTTTTATTATTTTCTAAGGTCGTCCGTACTATTGTGTAAAATTTTCTGCATTACTTTTTAAGAATTTTTCTTTTCTTTCTGTAAGTTTTGGAGTCCTATTTTATAAAGATTCCTTTGTCATTTTATTATGTTCACTGTGTTTTGCAATCTTTCCAGTCTTAATTTATAACGTTACCCGCTCTATGTTGTAATGTTTTCAGCATTGTTGTCTAAGGTTTTAGGAATACTTTAAAAGTGTTGGTTTTTCTGAACCGACGCATGCGACGTGCGAAGTGCCCGCCTCGTACAAATCCGGACTACACGAGAGATAGTGAGTGGTTTCTATAGTTGCGAGGTGCTCAGACCTTTCATCTCGCAGTAATAGAAACCACTCGCTGTCTCTCGTGTAGTCCGGATTTGTGCGAGGCCATCTTCGCACCTCGCACGTCGCATGCATCGGTTCAGAAAAACCAAGGCTTAAAAGGATAACTTAGAATCCAGTGACATATATAGTAAGTGAGGGACAAACGGTGACGAGTGTTAAATAAACGATTATGTTCAACAAAGTCAAAAGAACATCGTATAAATTATTATAAACTGTGTTCGAAAGTCATGGTACAGCTTTGAACACTTATACTGGCTAAACTAAATGAAACCATAGAATGAAACTTACGCTACATTGAAGAGTAGGCCTATGTCAAAGAGTTTCTGAAGCATAAATTTCAATTTTTTCCGCTCGTAGGTAAAGACGCAACACAACAATGAAACGAATCACGTCATTTAGTCAACATGTGGACGGTGCAAAGGAAAGTTCAATGAGTTCTGTGGCTTGTAAAATTTGAATCCGTGACGCGTGTTCGTCGTCATTATCGTCGCGTGTACAATGAAGAGCCGCCATATAGAAATAACATTTACCGGTGGGATAAGCAGCAGAAGGAAACTCGCAGCTTGGAACAAAAACGTTCTGGTAGGCCTTCGGTTAGTGTTGAATCTGTCGAAGCTATACGAGATAGCTACCTAAGGAGCCCCAAGATGTTGGTACGTACCTGTGCTCAAAATCTAGGCCTGAAGAAGACTGCAGTTCATAATGTTTTAAAGAAACGTCTTTGTTTTACGGGTTACAAACTGCAGTTGTTACACGCTAACCGCCCAACTGTTAAAACCAAACGATTTGAGTTTGATCTCGGAATGTAGGCTTTCACGGCCGGCGTCATAGGGATCGATGTTAACCAGACTAAAGGGCAGTGGTCTGTTGGAGCTGTTGCTACCATACGTTTCTTCTGCTACTCCTGCAGTCGTTTCAAGCACGCTAAGGAGATCTTTGCGTTCCCTTGTGTCACACCACTGATGATGTCTGCCGGAGTAACAGACTAAATGTATGATAGCAACAGCTCCAACAGACCACGGCCCTTTAGCCCGAATAACATCGATCCCTATGATTTAAGTTTGCTGTACAGATACTTGATGGGATGGATAACGATGAACAATTCTTACAGAAGATTGCGTTTAGTGATGAGGCCACATTCCATGTGTGTGATAATGTTCATCGCCATAACGTGAGGATAATATGGGCTTACGAAAATCTTCGTGCCTACATTGAATATGAACGCAAGACCCCTAAAGTGAACATATGGTGTGCCCTCATACATGATAAAATTATAGATCCAGATTTCTTTACGAAGCAGACTGTGACTTTGACAGATTTTAATAATTATATGCAGTGCTACAAATTCAAGATGAAGGCGAAAGTGTCATCTTTCAACAAGATGGTGCTCCTCTACACTACGCCAATATTGTTCGCGAGTTTCTGGATACAACATTTCCCCAGCGGTGGTTGGGAAGGGGTGAATTGAAGGCATAGCCACCACGATCGCCGGACCTAACGCCTTTTAGACTTTTTACTTGTGGGGCTACGTCAATCAACATGTATACATTGTTCGTATCATCGAAATTGACCATTTAAAAGAGAGAATCAGAGATGCTATTCACTTTGTTACACCTGACGTTGTTAGTCGTGTATAGAATGAATTACAATATCGTTTAGATGTGTATAGAGCAAAAAGCGGAAGTCACATCGAACTGCGCTGAACAGGTATGCAAACGTGAAGGATTATGTTTCATTTGGTGAAGGTTTCACATTTCTATCTTTTTTTTTTCCTTTGTGTGACCGTTCAAATCTTCACCATGACTTTACGGACACTGTGTATGTAGCCTATTTCCTCGATATATTATTTTCTTTGTTTTAACAGTGAAACTCAGAAAAGACTAATAAAAACTACATAGTGAAATAGAACAATGTTTTTATCACCTATCATGTTTAACATGTAGACCTAATCGGAGGATTTAGTGAAGAACTGTTTTCAAAACTTCGGAGAAGTGATGTGAGTAGGAAGAAGAATAAAATGTATAAGATTTTCTGATGATATACCGTTGTTAGAAGAAGAGGTGATGATACTAAAAGACATGCTACTGGAGCTAGATGACATTAGTGAGCTGTATGGGATGAAAATAAATTCACACAAAACAAAACCGATGGTTATCAGAAAAAAAATGAGATAAATAGTTGGGGTGTTTTATAAATAGTATCATATGCTGTTGTAAAGAAGTCAAAAGGAGGATATCAATGACAAAATAGGAATAGGAGCATATTCTGTTACCTCTGGAAAGAGTATAAAGAACAGACTAATAAGGTGCTTTGCGTGGAATGTGGCATTATGTGAGGCAAAAGCATGGACATCAGGGCGAGATAGGGAGATACGACTAGAAGCATTTGAAATATGGATATGAAGAAGAATGGAGCATATGAAATGGACAGATAGAATAAGAAATAAACCTATGCTAGAAAGAATGGATAAAGGAAGAATAACAGGTGGATTATCCTGCTTTACCTCCTGATAGAGCCAGATGACATCCGCACTAGAGTAGCCCAGAGGATCGAAGCCCCGAGCACTTTCTTTATCAGTATTGGAAACCTGTACTATTCTCAAGACTTCACCTCAGCATAGGCCTATTATTACTATTGCAGATAATAGAGGAAATGTGGGAGAGTTGGTGGAATTATAGAGGAAATGAGAGTACCCCGACAAAATCCCTCTAACGACTGGTTTTTCCACCACAGATTCCATCACGACCTGGCCGGAGATCGAACCCAGCGTACTAACACTTCACTCACAGTCGTGGCTACGCATGTACGCCATTAGCATACTACACGGTGGTGAAGTTACACTAGCATTCTTCTCCTACTCTGTAATGTAAACAATTGCTGTGCTGAGATGTTATGGTTGCGGTTGTTAGCTTACCCTTGTGCCAAATGGCTCACGCTGCCACCTCCGCCGCCGACTTTCCCGCTGCTGATGAGGACGCCCCTTTTATCGTTCTTCCTTTTATCAGCATCTGCCAGCAAAGCGAAGGCCAGGAGCACCAATACCTGTCAACATCAGACGTTACTCGTGAAAATGATATTAGGCCTATATAATGTGCATTCATAATATTACAATTTTTCATTCACCTAGCGGTCTGCACTGTAATTCAATATGTTCAGCTTTTTCGACTTACAATAGGAGTTTATCCTCTGATTGAGGTTTTAGCTAAAACGTACATCTACATGCTTTCGTAGCTCGGCCGGACCGTTCCGCAGCGGCAACACAATTTTAATCACAACACGCGCACAGACGTCTTTCCCTCACGACAGATTCAACTCGACTGACTGGCGCGTCAACGGTAGCTACAGCGCTACTCTGGCGGCAGGTGCTCCAATCTTCACCCAGTCCAAGGCCGCAGCGGAACGGCCCGGACGAGCTACGAACGCGCTGCATTATCAGACAGTACATCTCACTTGACGATACAGTATATTATGTGAGAGAAAGAACAATAAAATTTTTGTATGCATCTGAAGTCTGACTAGTTTAATATGTAGCTAGTCGGCGATGTATGCAGTGGAGGGGAAAAGAACTGGCCACCCTACCCCATTATCTCCTGGCTTAGTTGCCTCATAAGTGGTGCCTTCTTGGTATCACTTGTGAGATTCAGACCTGTCTTTGTATAGTTGACTAAACAAGTTTACACAGTGAAGCTAGCGTGATTAGATGATGGATGGGTGGAGCGGAGGAAAATTCTCTTCTGCATCGGGACTCGAACCCGGGTTTTCAGCTCTACGTGCTGACGCTTTATCCAATAAGCCACACCGGATTCCAGTTCCGATGTCGGATTGAATCCCCTCAGTTTAAGTTCCACCTCTTATTTTCCCTTTCGTGGCCAACCCTCATGCACTGTCACAGAGCTGTGACAGTGACACAATGTCCAACACACTGTGTACATAGGTGCACTCATTATGAGTGACTAAAGTGGCCGGGATCCGACGAAATGAGTGCCGTCTTAAATCACTAAGTGGTTATTTGCGCATATCATATTAATATGATTTACCGAAGTACATGTGATATGTGGATAAAGCGTCAGCACGTAGAGCCGAAAACCCGGGTTCGAGTTCCGGTGAGAATTTTTATCCGCTCCACCAATCCATCATATGATAAGGCAGAAATCCTGCAAGGAAATAATCTTATTAATAGCGTGATTAGGATGAGCATAGCTTCAAGACTCAGAGCTGTAGGCCTACAGGATATCTAAGTGTCAGTGAGCAAATATGAATGGCCTATTTGAGACTCAAATATATTAGAATGGTTTACACCAGCCTGAACGTAAATAATTCGATTGAGTTGCTGCTGACCACACCTTAACTCAGCACTCCACCTACCCCGCCTGAGAAGTGATGTTTTGATGCTGTATGAGCAGACAGGAAGGTCAGTGACGAATTGTGTAAGGCGTACACACATTAAAGAGCCGGGAATGAAACGTATTTGACGAATCAAAGACAAATTCTCCAGATTGTGAGAAACTATAACAGGTACAAAGAAAAAGGAGAAATTCTCTTAGATATTAAAAGTATTAGTTACCATCTTAAAAGTGGGGCTACGGTTCCCGATGATTAATAACTTATTTGTACGAGTTATTGAATAAAATTTATTGTCTTCTATTCAAGCAGAATTTTCCTTTGAACTTGGACATTATGGACGTTTGACACCATGGACATTTTGACCTAACGGACATTTTATCATATGGCCTTTCTGTCGTATGGACATTTAGTACATGGACATTTTCACCGTATGGACATTTTGACAATATGGACATTTTGACCTTATGGACGTTTTATCATATGGACGTTCTCTAGTATGGACTATATACGGTGGAAGCGTTCTAAGTCTTCACCCAGTGCAGTCCTTTATTAAACCGTCAGAGGACGTATGTGTTCTTCAGTTCATGACTACTCTACAAATTCACATTTTGTTCTACGTCTTGATCCAGTGCAGTGCTTTATTAAACCGTCAGAGGACGTATGCGTTCTTCAGTTCATGACTACTCTACGAATTCACATTTGGTTCTACGTCTTGACCCAGTGCAGTGCTTTATTAAACCGTCAGAGGACGTATGTGTTCTTCAGTTCATGACTACTCCACAAATTCAGATTTGGTTCTACGTCTTGATCCAGTGCAGTGCTTTATTAAACCGTCAGAGGACGTATGCGTTCTTCAGTTCATGACTACTCTACAAATTCACATTTGGTTCTACGTCTTGATCCAATGCAGTGCTTTATTAAACCGTCAGAGGACGTATGCGTTCTTCAGTTCATGACTACTCTACAAATTCACATTTGGTTCTACGTCTTGACCCAGTGCAGTGCTTTATTAAACCGTCAGAGGACGTATGCGTTCTTCAGTTCATGACTACTCTACAAATTCACATTTGGTTCTACGTCTCGATCCAGTGCAGTGCTTTATTAAACCGTCAGAGGACGTATGCGTTCTTCAGTTCATGACTACTCTACAAATTCACATTTGGTTCTACGTCTTGACCCAGTGCAGTGTTTTATTAAACCGTCAGAGGACGTATGCGTTCTTCAGTTCATGCCTATTGGCTATTGTACTGAGCAAGATAAAATTATATTGCGAAAAAATGATATGCGTATTGCTCTTTGTAATGTAAACACTCTAATCACGACTCGGTATAAAAAAATATTGTCCTAGTTAAATGTGAAACTTTATAACCCAATATAGCCTACAAAAAGTAACATATTTTGATTTTTCATATAATATCTATGGAAATTGCTTAAATATAAATGGTTGAAAACAATGGCCGTTATGAACTATCTTTCACCTTTCACTGCTTTCACTGTTTGATCCTTGCAGCGATGGTGAACGAGCTTTCAGTTTCACTGCTACTACTATAAACCTATTTATCATTCAGCTCCCATTCATTGCAGTTTTATTTTGGACATTCTCCTTTATTGAGAATTAATCCATTATAACATCAATCACTGATTGCTTAATAAGCACACACACGTGACTACGATCTTCAGAAGAAAATATGAATAAAACTGAATGTTGATAATGGTTACTTTTAACTTTAGTAACAAATTTAATTATTTAAAAAAAAATGTTGGATATTAATAATACTTGTAATTTGTTAACTGATATTAGGCAAAAATACAGTCGAATACGAATTATTACTTCCGCTTGGTAATACTTATGACTATGACCGTCACTGTTCAATCGTAATAGTTGATAGATTTCAAATGAACTGAAAGGAATGTGAATCATACAGAAAAAAATAGTCTCCGTTACATCATGTGTGGAGATTAACCGATCTGGAATGCAGCAGGAGAGATAGAGAGGGACATTGTGATTTTTTAAATAGGGTAAATTGTGATACGAGTAATTTTGAGAATTTATTACAATTTTACTGAGCGAGAGGCGGACGGATTTTGTGCAGAAACTTGTCCACATTCTCTCAATACGTTGACACAAAAAACCCTATCTTCCTCCCGCTCAGTAAAATTGTAATAAATTCTCAAAAAGAACTATCACAATATTACTCTTATCACAATATTACCTACCTTTACCTTAACCGCTTTTGTCCTATCTCATCTTTGAAACAAATCAATAACTTTCTAACATGAAGAATCTCTCATCGAATTATTATTTGGAAGGGCGAGGCCCTTTATTTATTTTATGCGGAGCGACGCCCCTAGTTTTATAAGTTGAGGGGGCAGAAGTTGCCCTGTCCTCCAGAAATCGGCGTCTATGACTCTGTATTGAAAATATGAAATACCTAGCGCACTAATTGAGGTACAACTTCATGTTTTAATACACTGTATCAAAAATATGGAATGTTCGTAGCATTAGGTAAAGGGAGATCTTCATAAATAGGCTCTATCGAAAATAACAAATAACTATTTCAAAAATATGAAATGTTTTTGCACTAGATGAAGGTAAAGTTTTATGATCAAATAAGCTGTATCGAAACTATGAAGTGCATTTTGCACTATGTAAACGTAAAATATTGTACCCAGTTCGCTGTATGAAAATAGAAAATACCTATTGCAGGAATTAAAATAAAACTTGAAAATCAGTATCCTGCATGAAATGTGGAATGCTTATTGCTTTTAGTAATGGTAAAATTTTCCAACACATTCTTTGAAATACGGAATTTCATTGAATTTGTTCAATTTAAAATAGAAAACTACAATATAATGTATATAATCCTCTGATTGAGGTTCTGGCTGATATGTACATCTTATTATCAGGCAGTACATCCCACTTGACAATATGTGTCAGAGGAAGAAATTGTTAGTATGCATCTGAAGTCTGGCTAGGGTAGTCAGTGATGTATGCAATGGAGGGGGAAAGGAACTGGCCACTCTACCCCATTATCTCCTGACCTAGTTTCCTCATAAGTGGTGCCTTTTTGTATCACTTTTAAGGTTCTGCCCTGTCTTCGAACAGTTGATTAATCAACAATCAACAATGTATAGAGTGAAGGTAAAACATAATAATAATTTGTAAAATTATGTTTAATACTCTTGCATTTCGATGGGTGCTAATTAATTATTTTTATGAAAAAACAATACAAAATTCCTGATTTTATAAAATATCCTAATTCAAGACTTTAACGAAATAGAAAATTGTGAGTTAATTTTGTTTGAAACGGACTGAATAAGTTTATAAATGTTTACTCTTAAATCATTTATTCTTTCGATGTCAGTGACGCTCTGCTATATGCATTTTATAATTTTTTTCAATACGCCTTCCTAGAGGATACCTAAGTTCAAATATCGTTCTGCTATGAAAGATTTATATCTCTGATATTCAAATGAAGATTTAGGATATGTTTTGACTATCTGACGCAGGAAACTGTCGATTGAATTGTTTAAGCTAGAAGAAACTGAATTCTTATCGTAAATCACCTTTCTGTAGGTTTCGTTCGTCGTGAGTAACACTGTGTAACCTGTGAAAACTTGATATAAGTAAAATTTTTAAATTATTTATATTTTTTTAAATAAGATACTTTTGATTCAGTTATTAGGCCTAATACTTGAAGACAGAGTTATTTGTTGTTATTCTTAAACCATTTTTAGTGAAATTAATGGTATGTTGTTTAAATTTTGTCTTTTGGTACTACGATTTAATTTCAGAAAATATGTTACAGAATATCTGGCAAAAGAAATGTAATTTAATGGATTATTTTTATTTGAAGTAAAAAACTTACATTTAATAGCTTGTTTTCAGTCTTCCTTTTAAGCAAATAAAACATGGGTGCTTACATTGTATGATTTTGGAATTTAAATAAAATGTCATAAATTATTTTGTAAAATGACACAACAATGTTCTCATTTAATTAGTTATATGTGAAAATAGCAAGTGTTATTATTCTTTAAATCAGTTGTTTATTGTCTTCTCTTGATATGAATAGCGCCTCTACACATTATGTGTATTATATTTGTTTGTTGTCGAAATACTTCGGAAATATTTGGTAATGAGATCAAAGAATACTATTGTTTAAAATATTAAATTTTAAGATATCCAAATGAAAATTTAGGAACTATTTTTATATAGTGCCTTACGAAGTTAATCATTAAAAATGCGTGCTTCAGATAAACAACAGCTGGTTATTTTTAAATCACTTGTTTTGCAAATATATTGCTGTATAAGTAACGGTCAGTCACTGTATCGAGTTATCTTTTATTGTACATGATTTTGTGAAATGTTAAACACGAACAGATCAGTGAAGGAACTCACCAGCCGTGTTGGGCTTCCCATCCTTCTCGCCGAGGACCTCAAGAAATTGTGATCCTGCAACGCCCGCGCCACTAATATATATCAGAAGCACTCCTTTCTCCTGCAATAATTGCAGCCTGATCATCATCATTGTTCTACAATAATTTTCCTCTCCTTCCCCGTTGTCTTGTCCACTTATTCATCACTGACCATCCTCAACGGCCTCTGCCCTCTCCAGTGCCAGATCGTGACAGCTGAAGAAGAATCGTATCAGACTAAACCGTACTGAGTTGTTCAGTACTCTGAGCTTCCATATTGCATGTTTTTGAATCTGTTAGTCGATTTCAGTAGTTTATAATGTTTACTACGCTAGTCACAACGTTAGCTGAACGGTTAAAGTTCTAAGGTGTCCCACGCTGGATATCCGAGTTCAAATTCTTGAGAGTCGGTGGACAAACACGATGGGTGTCGTCCTTGGAGGTGTATGGGTAACTTTGAATCTCATTGAATAATTTCAAGGGAAAAATTGTTCTGGAGCCGGGTGTCGATCCTGGGACCATTCGCTTAGCGCACGAATGCTCTACCGACTGAGCTACCCAGAAACTACACCTGACACTGTACCAATTTTGCCCTTAATATCCACACAAATAAAGTGGGCTGGCAAGGCGCCAGGAACCCAACTTTGGGTGCACACAAACTCTGTGTGACTTGAATTGTGGCTTTCTGTTAACGTACTTACAGTGACGTATATATTATGCAAATCTGGCTTTCAGGTAAAGCTCCCTGTGAAGCAGATTTGAATAATTTCAAGAGAAAAATTGTTCCGAGGCTGGGTATCGATCCTGGAACCCTTCGCTTAGCGTACGAATGCTCTACCGAATGAGGGACCCAGAATTGAATTTTATTGACTGCGAAGTTCCCTAGTTCGGATTGGATCTGATCTATGATGATAAATTTTCGAGAATAATAAAAACGCTGGTAGAAGAATGTAATACATCAGTGATGTCAAAGCAAGCGCATTTTTCTGACCTTGAAGTCCTGCGCGGGCATCAAGCGCTAAGTATTGAAAGAGGAAGGATTGTGTGTATGAATAAGCAGCCTGTTGGATTAAGAAAACAGTGGTGCATAATCTTCAAACGGAACGTGAAATTTTTATGTCGTTATTTTTAAATGGCTTCCTTCTGTTTGATATTATCTATATTGTCTGTAAAACGAAAGTACTAATACCAATTTCTTAATATTGCAGTTGTGTTTTAAACGTTAATAACATAAGAAGGAATATTCATATAAATCCCATAGTAGTACGACTATATTGTACTAAATGGATGAAACAACACATTCATAAAGAAACTGATATCCCCCCCCCCCCAAAAAGAGAGAGAATGATAAGTTGGAATTGATATTGATTGTACCTTTAGCCTTACAAAAGTAATAAATAAACTAATCAAAACAATATTACAGTACAAAGCAAAGTTACCTAGGTGCTGTATATGTTTTAAGTGTAACTAATATTCCATAACAGACCTCCTGTCGCATTATGCTTTTAAAGTGATATTAGTGAGCAACTTCCTATCATCAGAATATCAAATTATTTTCTCGAAATGTGCTGACGCTATAGAGCTGACATTTTTACAACACATGGGCACGTATCTTTTGCTTATGATGTAATAGTAGTTGCTTTGTTAATTCATTTCCTTACAAACAATTTCCATGCGAATGTTTTCAAAATTGTTAATCCACTATCTTCAGTAATACGTATTTACGGTATATTAGATTTACGAAAACATTCTGTAAGGCTACTAAATAAATAGGCCTATATCTGAAAATTTCACTTTTCTATAAAAAAGAGAGTTAAGAAAATATTTTTTATAAAAAAAATCAAACTTGTGAAAAATGAGCATTAAAATTAAAACTTATATTCTTATAATGCACTTATACTTCTCAGACAAATCTAAAAATTAACGTGGATACAGTTTTAATAAGTTTTCTTCCCTTTAGCCACTGAATCATTGCTGGCCATCCCTGAATATAGCTCGACCAAGCGGCATATAATACTTCTCTCGACTGTCTCTTTCTTTTGCGCTGTAAAGCGCTCAGGCTCTCCTGAGCTCTAAAGCGCGCTCTTGCTCCTATGGGCATTAATTGACATGACTGTAATACATCAACAGGTCTAATATAGCAAAGTTGACGATGTTGAATGAGAAGAATTCTCGGAACAGTGTCGTTCAAAATAAAAATAGACTAGAAGACCCGTCTTATAGATTTATAGCAAATGAAATAATCCTGAATGGGGAAAAAATATCAGCTATTAGTTCCTCATCCTACAGGATTCTCTGTTTTGTGGACAGATGTCTCGATTTTTAAGATCGTAGAAGCGATTGGCGGATGTATCATGAAGAAAAATTGAAGAATGAACAGAATTTATTCCCTGTTTTGTAGGCTGATGTCTCTGAGTATTAAGAACGTAGAAGCTTTGACGGGTTTATCATGAAGAAAGGTTGAAAAAGGGACAGTATTCATCTTAAAAGACGAAAGTATAAATAAATAAATAAATAAATAAATACATAAATAAATAAATAAATAAATAAATACCTTATTTCTGTTAGCCTTATAAAAAATCTTTTCATAATGTTGATTTTTTTTTTTAATTATGACAGTAGATTTTTTAAATCTCTCTCTCTCTTTTTTTTTAGAATAGTTTCCTTGTAGGCTACAACAAGATTCTGACTTAAATTTACTCATCGTAATTCGCTTACAATCTCTTATTTGTAATTTTATAATGCCTTACAGGTGGGTTTGCTACATCTAAGCGGAATTCTTCACATTGCCAGATCAACACAGACATATTATTTCTGTAGGTGTTAAAAACACACCAACTAATCTTATTTGTTGAAGTGGAAGAGAAAGAATTCTCAGACGAGGAATGCGTATAGAGGTCGTAGAGGAACAGCCTCACGATTTGTAAAACTTCACTTTCCATTTTCCTTTCGCTGCTACAATGCCGGGTAAATTACTGCTACTGCCTATTTGAGTACGGGTGGGCCTGCAGTTTTGATTATAGTGTCGCTATGAAATGTGCCTTACAGCAAATGAAAGCCGGGATAATTGCTATAAAGTTCGGTTCTAAAATACACAAGCGCTCTTCCTTGTAACGTCCACTTTCTTCTCTCTTTTCCATTATTATTTTCTTTATAAATTCTGCTTTTCCGGTCCTCTAACGTTACCATCTTACTCCATTTATAAATTTATATGCCTTAAATACTGTACCAATTCATGTTAATCGCAAAACAATTCTTCTTATTGATCAGAATATTTTGTTTAATTGGGTAACGTTTTATACCTCGAAAATTTTAATTATATTCGCTGTGCCATGTAGCACATATGGGTGAATCCAGAAATGCATATAGAATGTTAGTTGGGAGATCTGCGAGAAAAAGACCTTTGAGAATGCCGAGACGTAGATGGGGGGACAATAGTAAAATGGATTTAAGGGAGGTGGTATATGATGCTAGGGACTGGATTAATCTTGCTCAGGACATGGGTCGATGGCGGGCTTATGTGAGGGCAGCAATGAACCTCTGGGTTCTTTGATAGCTATTTGTAAGTAAGTATTCGCAGTGTCCAGCGCTGTGGTCTCGTGGTAGCGTGTTCGCTTCCCGAACCCAGCGGTCTGGGGTTCGATTCCCCGCTTGGGAGATTTTTTTCGGGTTTTTTCCCTCACTCCTATTGATGAATATCAGATAACTTTACCAGGCGTATCGAACCCCACTCATTCTCGCCACTTCCTTTCCCTCCCTCATCATCCTTCCTTATCATTCCGGTTGTCCTTCTATGTTTTCAGATCTCGCCTGCGGCGGCCCTCCGAAGCTCCTGATGCTCTCGGCCAGCCTCATGGATATGTCAAAGCGTGGCAGTTGGTAACCCGGCAGCGGAACCCACTACACTTCAGGCCGTTGGCAAGACAGGAGGGATGGCGTACACTCCAGACCGTTTGATGGGGAAATGTGGGGGGGGGGATTTGGGTGTAATGGTACACGGACTTAGAAGGATGATAGGACTGGTCGTTAGGGTGTTAGGTCGGTTCGGACTTCGGTGTGGCAGCGGTCGGTGGGCTTGAAACTCATCCCAAGAGCGCACAATAGACCTCAGGTCGCGGTACACAGGGATGTTCCCCTCCCGGCCTCAAAGACAGAAACAAATATTGGCAGTGCTCTTATATGTTTCTATGCTTCCGTCTTGAAAAATGCTGAATTTCTAGCCTGCAGTTTAAGTGTATTTCGAGCGCACTACTGGTCTGTAAACAGTTCAAATAAAGAAATTAACAGTTCTGTCATTCTTGAAATGCTCTGTTCTCTAAACAATTAATTAATGTCTGCCATATTTACTGCTGTGACTGAGTTTTCAATTCGGTAATAATCACCTTAAAGAACCGTACAGCGCTCAGTAATACACACTGTTATGCTGTTAGACGACGTACCTTTTTACATTTTGCATATACCGTGTTTCTGCATACGAGAGTTTGTTTCTCTCCTACAGACTTCGGGTGAAGAAGATGAGTCGACAGTTTGGCATAACATTTCTACTTACTTACTGGCTTTTAAGGAACCCGAAGGTTCATTGCCGCCATCACATAAGCCCGCCATTGGTCCCTATCCTGAGCAAGATTAATCCAGTCTCTACCATTATATCCCACCTCCCTCAAATCCATTTTAACATTATCTTCTCATCTACGTCTCGGCCTCCCCAAAGGTCTTTTTCCCTCCGGCCTCCCACCGAACACTTTATATGCATTTCTGGATTCGCCCATACGTGCTACATGCCCTGCCCATCTCAAACGTCTGGATTTAATGT
Organism: Periplaneta americana; assembly: GCF_040183065.1. NCBI lineage: Eukaryota > Metazoa > Arthropoda > Insecta > Blattodea > Blattidae > Periplaneta > Periplaneta americana. The sequence continues at coordinate 70,791,854 of NC_091120.1, read as the reverse complement.
TCCTAATTATGTCAGGTACAATGCGTGCAGCTCTGCGTTGTGTAACTTTCTCCATTCTTCTGTAACTTCATCCCTCTTAGCCCCAAATAATTTCCTAAGAACCTTATTCTCAAACATACTCAATCTCTGTTCCTCTCTCAAAGTGAGAGTCCAAGTTTCACAGCCATACAGTAATATAACTGTTTTATAAATTCTAAATATTTCTACAAGACTTTTTAATTGCAGTCTCTGGAGTCAGAAATTGCACGCAAGTAGACATGTTAATGCATTCCTTCTGCATAGAGCTTTGCCGTGTTTCCTTCTCCACTGGGTAGCAAATATTGCCCAACTATACAGACGGGCACAGTACTTGTATACAGGATTTTCAGACGTCCCGGATTTCACTGAATTGTTCTGGATTTTAATGGTGTGTCCTGAATTGAGTTATGTTTGTCCCGGAATGTCAAAAAGATTGGGAAAATACTAATTTTACTCATTTGTGTAAAATTATTTATAAATTCCTTATTCATTTTTTCAAAATCCTGTCCAACCTATGCTTAACGTCGTCGTCAACGCGTCTGGCACCTCCCACCTGGTTGTATTGAAATAAAAACGGTAATACTATAGTGTGTATTAGGTATTATACAATATCTTCATTATTTACTGTGTTCGGAAGTTGATTTATTATTGATAGTATATTTTACACTGTATCATGCATTTTTTTTTCTACGCAAATAAGGCTGTAATATGGCACTATTTTTCCACTCTTGATCAATAATTCAAAGAAAATTTCATGATGTAGGAAATAAGTAACTAAAGTAAGTTTTAGGGCCTGTGTAATTAGTTTAAGTACATACAACGAATAAAATCAGTTGTATTACAAATTGAATTATTTCTAATATGTAGTCACGATAAGGTACTCAGTATAATCACCTGTCCTGGATTCTTGGTGAGAGAATCTGGCAACCCTGCTTATACAATTTTCATGTTTCTCATAGCGCATGATTTGCAACGGCAGATGACAGTTCATTGAGATAATTTACGTAAGAATACAACATAGAATAGAATAGAATGTTTTCTTTCGCTGGCAGACTTAAGGTCATAAGGCCTTCTCTTCCACTCAACCGCCTTAATCGATACAATAGTGGCATACATATTTAAATTATGAATATTTACACTAAAAATTCTCCGGCAATATTCTTCAGTTAAATTTTAACACTAGTACATATTTATTTAATTTGAGATAAAGCCTACACGAAAAAGTAATAACTTAATTTATGATCTACTGTAATTCAATTCAGTCTATATGCAGTATGCAAAGAATTGTAATTAAGTTGAGATAGCTAGTTGGTTAAAGAATGAGAATTAATTTAATAGTAGTTTATTAGAACTATGTCGTAGGGAGCAAAATATAAACCTAAATTATATTGATGTAATGTTAATAATATTAATGTAATGAGATTTTACCATTAGAGGTTTTGTATGTTATTTAAAGAAATTAATGGTAATAATAAGAATGGACAGATGTTAGTTTCATTATAAGTAACAAATATTAATCAGTATCTGTTAAGCAAGAATTTATGTAATTTTGATCTAAATGAAGTAATTGTCCAACAACCCCTTACATCACTCGGAAGCGAGTTCCAATTTCTAGGAACTGAAACTATATGTGATGAAGAATGTAAAGATGTCTTGTGGCAGGATATAATGACTAAATTGTTGTGATGAGACCTGGTACTTAATTCATTGATTGAATTAATAAACTATTGATTGATTGATTGATTGATTGATAATATGCGGATAAATTTTGTAAACGAGAAGCCAGTAGTTTGGGATAGCGGGTGTAGAATAAGAAAATACAGGACTCGTCGATCGGTTAGTCTTAACCAAGACAGAGTTTGGAAAGACGGGGAAACATGATCATACTTTCGAATATTTCAAATGTAACGGACGCACGCATTATGCACACGTTGTAGCCTGCTGCTCAGATTTGCATCTAGGTTACTTAATATAACATCGAAGGAGTCAAGCCTGGCATCACGAGTGTTTGTACAAGGATTAATTTTAATTTATGAGGAAGGAATTGCTTCAGTCGCTTTAATGAGTGGATAATGGAAAATATTTTTTTGGAATTGTGATTCATTTGTTCATTCCATTCCAGGTGACAATCCATATAAATTCCAAGGTTCTTCACAGTCGAGCTCTATGGAATATTAATATTATTTACAATTGAAGCGTTGGGCCGAATAACGGTCTATGTTACAATTTTTCAAAATCGAGTTTTTAATGGAATAATGCTCTATATAGTCTTACACAGCTGTCACAAAAATTGTTTTTCAATATCTGTATCAGAGACGCTTCCACACGAGTTACAACCACGAATTTCTTGTTGGAACAACGGTCTATGTCACTAGTCACTTCTAGCATATCCAGATATTTACATCGTATCGGAAGTTATTGCAAGGGAGTTTGTTCTCTTTACGAAGTCGCAAGTTAGTGTGAAAGGTTCCCAAAATAATGCAAGTTCCTGTCTGTTATTTTTGCAGTATTTTCTTTATTCATTTGTTATTGTTACAACTTTAATTAATTTAATGGTGTCCCTACATCTCAATACAGCAGTTATTTTCTAATAATAGTATTATTATTTGATAAATATTGTATGTTTATTCATAATATGACATTAAGTGTAACGTCAATAAATTACATGGTGTTAATTCATATTGATATATACTTGCTTGCTTACTTACTTTCTTACTTACTTACTTACTTACTTACTTACTTACTTACTTACTTACTTATTGGCTTTTAAAGAACCCGGAGGTTCATTGCCGCCCTCACATAAGCCCGCCATTGGTCCCTATTCTGAGCAAGGTCAATCCACTCTCTATCATCATATCCCACCTCCCTCAAATCCATTTTAATATTATCTTCCCATCTACGTCTCGGCCTCCCCAAAGGTTTTTTCCCCTCCGACCTCCCAACTTACACTCTATATGCATTTCTGGATTCGCCCATACGTGCTACATGCCCTGCCCATCTCAAACGTCTGGATTTAATGCGCCTGATTATGTCAGGTGAAGAATACAATGCATGCAGTTCTGTGTTGTGTAACTTTCTCCATTCTCTTGTAACTTCATCCCTCTTAGCCCCAAATATTTTTCTAAACACCATATTAATATATAGGATTTAAAAATAAATGCCAATCATCTTGTTCATAATTTAACCATTTTATTAATTTTGTATACTTCATAATATTCTGATGGTATAAAACTGTTTGTCTGTATTCCCCCGCAACATTTCTGTGGAGTTAAAAATGTTACAAATTTCTATGATGTGTAATATGACTATCAAAAACATACAATCGTATACTTCGCTTAGTGTACAAAAATATTGATGGAAGAACGGTCTATGTTGCCCGTCCGTTAGTAAATTTTCATCATCATCATCGTCATCATCATCATATTATTTTTCTTCTTCTTCTTCTTCTTCTTCTTCTTCTTCAAGGTTTAGTCGACCTGGTTGGCAAGTTGGTATAGCGCTGGCCTTCTATGCCCAAGGTTGCGGGTTCGATCCCGGGCCAGGTCGGTGGCATTAAGTGTGCTTAAATGCGACAGGCTCATGTCAGTAGATTTACTGGCATGTAAAAGAACTCCTGCGGGACAAAATTCCGGCACATCCGGCAACGCTGATATAACCTCTGCAGTTGCGAGCGTCGTTAAATAAAACATAACATTTTTCTTCAAGGTTTAGGCCTTTCGGCCTGTTCCGCCTCCATTAAAATTGATCTCGCCATCGTTTTACTGGTTTTCCTAATGATCTCCTTCCTGCTGGATTATAATTCGTGGCTGCTCTCGTTATACTTGTTGTTGGCATTCTATTTACATGTTCTTTTTTCAATTATGTTGATATTCTTTAATAAGTTGAATTATACTAACTATTTTTAATTCTTTTCTAATATCATTTCTTTTTTTGTCCAATAGTGTATAACCCGCAACATATCTAAGAAATTTCATTTCACCTGCTTCAATTCTTCTTTCTTCATTTTTCTTTAGAACCCAAGATTCGCAGCCGCATAGATGGGACGGAATTGCCATTACTTTGTAATATTTGATTAATGTTTCCTTTCTGACTTTCTTTCCCAGTGTTCTACGTATTGTTCCACAGAAATAGTTTAATTTATTTAATTTTTCCTCGATTTCACATTTTTTACCATATGTTATTGAACAACCTAAATATGTAAAAGTGTTGATTTGTTCTATTATTTTGTTCTCTATAACCAATTTCACTCTTATTGGTTGAGATCCAATAAATGCCATCGCTTTTATTTTATTGGTCGATATTTTCATATTAAAACTTGATGAATTTGAAGACTGCCTGTTGTAAAGAATTTTCACTCTCGCTAATGACCACTTGATCACCAGCAAGTAAAATTGTAGTAAATTTTACGAGCGGAATTATGATGTAACATTTTTGGTCTCCTGCACAGTTAGCAGATTATAACATAGACCGTTATTCGGCCCAACGCTTCAGTTGTCGGTAACACAGTCTACACTCTACACACAGAAAATTACTCAAAAGACGATGGGTCGACCGCTATCGCTCATGGGATACGATATCAGACGTTCCATCAAGCACCCTGCCCTCTCCAAGAAACATCGTCCTAGGCGAGTGTCGTGGGATCAAGAGCGTGCAGACTGGACATTGTGTGAATGGAAGAAAGCGTAATGTTCCGATGAGTCACGATATCGTTGGCATTCCACAGATGGTCATGACCGAATTTGGCGGTAAAAACATCAAGTCATGATCTAGTCTGCATGACTTCAATGCTTGTGGACTGTGGAGGCAGTTGCACGATATGAGGAATGTTTAATTCACATTGTATGGGTATCCTGGTATATGTTACAATAGGAGTGAACACGTAGTTGTTGATCGATTCCTAAGGCAATAGGAAATAGGCCTAAAGCAGTAATATTTTATACTATACAACAAATTATTACTGTTGTCTTCTACTCCATAAAATAAGTCAGCATTACAAATATAAAGTGTGCCTTAAATCTTAATTTAAAATCCAAATTGCCCCATAAATTACATTTTCCCGCGCAAATTTAATTGCATTTTTTACTTGAAACTTGTGTGTTGAAGACACAAACGTGATGTGACCTAGTTTCAAATACACAACAATATTAATGAAGGATGAGTGGAGCGGAGAAAAATTCTCTCCGGCACCGGGACTCGAACCCGGGTTTTCAGCTCTATGTGCTGACTCTTTATCCACTAAGCCACATCAGATTCCAGTTCCGATGCCGGATTGAATCCTCTTAGTTTATGGAATGGAATTTAACTCCGACCTGTTGAGATCTATTGCGCTAACCCTCGATATGGAATGAGTTGCATGCCACAGATCTACGCGAACCGACCTAACCACATGACTCCCTTAACGACCGGTCCCTACAGCCGACAGAAATCCATATACCATTCCTGCTTCGGCAACTTCCCCCAAGGCCCCCTGTCGGTCCGAGGCGAAACTCCTCCCCCGAGTAGGTCCACCTCGGGTGCTCGTTGCAGAAGCCATCCATCGTTGCTTAACTACATTCCACGGAGGCCGGTCGAGAGAGCCAGTAGCTTCGGAAGGCCGCCTGTCGAGTGATCTGAAAAACCAGAAATGGAATGATGAGGAAAGGATGAAGGGGGAGGAAATGAAGTGGCGAAGATGAGTGGGGTTCGAATCGCCTGATAAAGTTAACTTATATTCATCCATAGGAGTGAGGGGAAACCCCTGGAAAAACCTCACTCAATCGAACCCGGGATCGGTGGGTTTGGAGTTAGACTCGCTAAGCCCTCAATCAGAACGGTGGACTCTTCTTAATTTAAGTTCCACCTCTTAGTTTCTCTTTAGTGGCCTACCTTCATGTACTGTGCCACAGATGTATGACAGTGGCACAATGTGCAACAATGTGCAGAGGTGCACTCATTACGAGTGACTAAGTGGTCTGAATCCGACGGAATTTGCGCCGTCATAAATCATTAAGTAATTATTTACGCATATCATATTATTGTGATGTACTGAAAAACATATGATATTTGCGTGCAGGAATTCTTCATTACCACATGATGAAAGATGGGTGGAGCGGAGAATCCGGTGAAACCCGGTGTGGCTTAGTGGATAAAGCGTCAGCACGTAGAGCTGAAAACCCGGGTTCGAGTCCCGGTGCCAGAGAGAATTTTTCTCCGCTCCACCCATCCTTCATCATAAGGTAATGTAGAATTCCTGCACGGAAATATCATATGTACTTCGGTACATCACAATAATGCAACAGTATTATTTTTAGTGCATATAATGAGGAAATGCTTAGAATTTAAGTTACAGTTTTAAAAGGTTTTCTGGGTGACCTCAGTTTATAACTTGACCCGGCACTGTCGTTTAACATAAAGGAACCCACAATAGTCTGCAAACATGCTGGATGACTTTTTTCTGTATAGTGCTTTGTCGTTTCAGATATTTTTATGAAATCTTACCCATACTCTTCGTTTATCTCTTCGAGGTTCGCAGGAGTGAAATCCAAAGTATATTTTAAGGAACATATTACATCTCATTACCTCATATAGCAGTGATGTCAAAGCAAGCGAATATTTCTGACCTTGACATTGTGCACGGGCATTAAGCGCTAGGTATTCTAGGAGGAATAAGCAGCCTGTTGGATTAAGAAAACAGTGGTGCACAAACTTCAAACGGAACGTGAAATTTTATGTCGTTATTTTATATGGCTTCTTTCTGTTTGTTATTTCTTAGCCTAATATTGCAGTTGTGTTTTAAACCTTAATAACATAATAAAGAGTAAAGAAGGGATATTCACATAAATTCCATAATAACTACAACTGTACTGTACTAAGTGAATTAAACACATCATCCATAAAAAAGTGTTATCCCAAAGAAAGACACTGAATATGACATGATAAGTTTAAATTGATATTGAGGGTATCTTTAGCCTTATAAAAGTAATCAAAAATATTATAGTACAGAGCAAAGTTGTCTAGGTATATAAGTTATTTTAACTGTAACTAATATTACTTAATAAAACTCTTATCGCATTATGCTTTTACGTGATATTGGTACGCAACTTTCTGTTATCAGAATATTAAATTATCTCGAAATCTGCTGAAGCTATAGAGCTGACGTTTTACCAACACATAGGCACATATCTTTTGTTTGTGATGTAACAGTATTTTCTTTGTTAATTCATTTCCTTACAAACATTTTCCATGTGAATATTTTCAAACATTTTAATACACCATTTTCAGTAATACGTATTTAAGATATATATTAGATTTACGAAAACATTGTTTTAGTATTTGTAAGCCTACTAAACAAACATATCTGAAAATTTCACTTTTTTGTAAAAAAAAGTTGAGAAAATATTAATTTTAAATAAAAAAGCAAACTTGTGAAAAATGAACATTAAAATTAAAACTTATAATGCACTTATACTTCTCAGACAAATCTAAACAGTTTTAATAAGTTCTCTTCCCTTTATCCATTGAACTAGTGCTGGCCATCCCTGTATACAGCTCAACCAAGCGGCATATACTACCTCTTTCGTCTGTCTCTTTCCTTTCCGCTGTAAAGCGCTCAGACTCTCCTGGGCTCTAAAGCGCGCGCTTGCTTCTATGGGCATCAGTTAACATCACTGTCATATAGTATACCTTAGCAGGTTTTCACAAGTTTGATGTAGTTTTATTTTTCTCCTGTAGTACGGAGGAGGGACGCGAAGGCTTACACAGCAGCCTGAAGCTTATTGTGCTTACCACTCCTATTCTGTGAATGATTGAGTAGCCGAACGACCGCGCTCTTGTACAAGTACACCACACTACACCGTGAACTGTATCCGGATTCACTCACTCACTCACTCACTGACTCACTCACTCACTCACTCACTCACTCACTCACTGATTCACTCACTCACTCACTCACTCGTAGATTGGCTGACTACGTAATTTATGGAGTTGCATTGGGAATTCATAAAATAAACGGACTGGTTCGTTCGTTCTCAATTTCAAAATGTTTCAGTTCTCCTGATGCACTGCGTATTGTGGCACGAGTTCCGTGTTATTTATTTAATTAAGGAAGTAATTTTATTTTGTATGTGAACAATGAGACAAGAAGACAGAGAGGCTGTCTTAATTACCGAGGCATGGTGCTGCTCTATTGTGACAGAGGGAGTAACAGTCTTCAGTACGGAAATTATACCCTTTCCAAAGACGTTTCTTCCTTTAATTTTACACCAAACTTCACTTCCTTTCTTACTCTTCTCTTGTCTGTACCTTTCTGTCGACATGGATGGTCGGATATGAAACTCCTATTTTATGGCTCGTGAACACCTTTTCTTGAGTAAGTGCCAGTTCTTATCAGCATAAGTACACCAAATTGAAGAGGTGAATTATTATGGGCCTATTTATATATATAACAAAAAAAAAGTTCGGAGACATTTACATTTTCCAGTATTTCCTGGATTTATACTCCATATCGATACGTAAGTTTTTCTTTTTATTAGTATTAATACAGGGTTTTCATTTCAAAACTTCTCTGTCTAAATAACTATTTAAGTTGAATTCAATTTAAACAAAAAACACGTCAATTTAGATATTGAGGGGGAAGTCTTGAACCAGGCTTAATTGCATTTTAGATTTCACCCCCACCCCCAGCCTCTGCCACTTTGAAATTTCAAATGGCACCCCTATATTTTTTTACTTAAATATGAAATAGCATTCAATTGTTTACACACTTTATTAATTTATTTGACATCTTTTGCCTGGCAACGTGCAAGAAACAGTTGATTTTTCACTAAATCAAGTGTTCAAAATTTGTTCCATTATTGGTTAAACAGTAATAGAGTTTATTTTGAAACTTCTCGCGAACGTTTTGGTGTCTTTCATTACCAATCCAATTACATTCTTGGTTTATTCTATTTTTCAGTTCTTGAATATTCTGAGGCGGTGGAGTATAAACAACTGATTTCAAATGACCCCATAGGAAGAAGTCAAGCGGCGTTAGGTCTGGAGATCTCGCCGACTATTCTACATCACCTCCCTTACCAATCCTTTTTCCAGGAAATCTTCAAACCAGCCATTGTTGCACAGATACTGCATAGTGTGGGGAAGCTCCGTCCTGTTGAAAATGCAAATTTTGTTCATCCAACATCAGGTTTCCTTCATTGACTTGGTTCTCTAGCGATAGTGTGATAAGTGGATCAGTTACATTTTTTAGAACGAAGACTATGGTTATCGGAAGAAAAATGAAGAAGGTGAACTTACGAATTCGAAATGAAGCAGTAGGACAAGTGGACAGCTTCAAATACTTGGGGTGTGCTATAAGCAGTAAAATGAACTGCTGCCAAGTAGTCAAAAGGAGAATAACAATGGCGAAGGAAGCTTTTACCACAAAAAGGAGCATCTTCTGCGGACTTCTGGAAAAAGAACTGAGGAAGAGACTAGTGAAGTGTTTTGTGAGGAGTGTGACATTATATGGAGTAGGAACATAGACATTACGACGAAGTGAAGGGAAACTACTGGAAGCTTTTTAAATGTATATATGAAGAAGAATGGAGCGTGTGAAATGGACAGACAGAATAAAAAATGAAGCCGTTTGGAAAGAGGGTGAAAAAATAATAATGCTTAAATTGTTCAGGAAGAGAGAAAGAAATTGGCTGGGTCACTGGCAGAGAAGAAACTGCCTACTGAAGGATGCACTGGAAGGAATGATAAACGGGAGAAATGTTCGAGGCAGAAGATGTCAGATAATACACAGCATTCCTAAGATGTATGGATCATATGCAAAGAGTAAAAAGAGGCCAGATAATAGGTAAGATTGAAGTGAAAGGCCTGCTCTTGGACAGATAACTATGAATGAATGAATACCAATAACTCTGATAGTCATTTCATTAACATGTGGTTTATAATTTTATACTATCAAATTAAAATTTTACAAAAATTTTGCAGTAACAAAATAGAAGTTCACAATTACGAAACACATTAAAAATAATTTCAGATTTACCTTTACTTGTATCATAAAGTATTGTATCGCGCGAGACAACAAGATATAATGTCCGCTATTACCAATTATCTTTGGCGTACCCCTGAGTGGCCCGACACTAATCCCCAATACCCCCAAGGAATGCGAGAACCGATGGTATAGGAGGATAGATTGATGTAGAGAGACGAGTTGGAATGTATAGAGGGACGATTGATATAGAATAGAGGGATGGATTAATATAATATAGTGTAGAGTGGCGGATTGACACATAGAGAAACTGATTGATACAGGGGGAAGGATTGATGGATGTTAGATATGTAGAGGGATGAATTGATGGATGAATTAATATAGAGGGAGGAATGGATGGATGGATGGATGGATGGGTGAGTGGATGGCTGCATAGGTGAATGGATGGGTGGTTGGGTGGTTTGATAGGTGAATGCTGTGGGTGGAGAGGTTAGATAGATGAAAGATTTGGTAGATAGTTGGGTAAATTAGTGGCTGGGTATGGAAGTGGAGTAGTGGATGGGTAGATGGATAGGCAGAAAGATATATGGATAGGTACGTAGTGGGTGGATGTATGGGTAGGTGGATGAATGGACGGGTAGATGGATAGATGAGTGGAAAGGCGGGTAGATGAGTGGGTGGGTAGACGGAGAGACGTGTGGATAGACGGATAGATGGGTGGATAGACGGATAGATGGGTGGATAGACGGATAGATGGGTAGGTGGATAGATGGATAGGTGAGTCGATAGAAGGATAGGTGGATGGATAGATGGAAAGATGGGTGAATAAACGGGTAGGTGGGTGAATAAACGGGTAGGTGGGTGAACAGACGGATAGATGGGTGGATAGACGGATAGCTGGGTGGATATACGGATACATGGGTGGATAGACGGATAGATGAATGAATAGACAAGACAGGTGCGTACACGGGTAGGTGGATGGATAGACGGATAGATGGGTAGGTAGAGGATAGATGGGTGAGTAGGCGGGTAGATAGATGGGTAGATGAACAGAAATGTAGGGTATTTGATTGGATGGGTGGAAAGATAGCTTGTTACAGAAGTATGATTGTATAAACGTATAGGAGAGTGGGTTGGTGGATGGATGGAAGTAAAACAGATGAATGAAAACATAGAAGAGTAGGTGGGTGGATAGATTGGCGGGGGAATGAATGGATAGATGAATATTAATGTACGTTTAAGAATGAATGGATAGAGATAGGTATCCGGGTCCTTGAACCAACAGTGGTCCACGATGCACAATGTGGTAAGTAATGGTAAGAGACCAACAACGCCCATACATTATGGACTTGGAATTGTCGTTTCAAGTTGCGCACTGGGTGAAACGTGCAAATACAGCAAATTGTGATGGACAGAGGGAGAGAGTGGAATGTTGGATCTGCTCATCAGTGGTTGTAAACAACTTCGTGACATGTGCGTGCATCTTGAGAGACTTCAACTGATTATTTACATACATATACCTGAGCGAAAGTGATAGAAATGGAACACTGACAGCTCTTCAGAACTCAAGTCAAATTGTTTGATTTCTTTCTGCTGTGGGAAATGTTACTTACCATCAGTCAAACGCTATAATTATCTTACCTATAAATGTAGTGAACTCGAATTCGATTTCTGAAAGGGAAGTGGGCGATTATTTCCCTTTTCACTAGAACTGCTTGATGATTCTGTTTTCTATTTTCCTTTACTTTCATAAGCAGTAGCCTTGCACCGTGATATAAATATAACTAGGGAATTCCCTTACTTACTTTCCGGAGATAAAGAATAATTGCAAAATTATGATACAGCGGACAAGCCTTGAATGCATATTAAGATGGTTTCTGACCCAGCACTGCTACCTAGAAAATATATTGCGCCAACCCTCAAGCTAGGCTCATCCATTCATTATCAACTGGCTGTTAACCAAAAAGCGTAACTGTATACCCAAGTTTCGAGCAAGGAAATTCACTCTTGCATATATAATATGTAAATAATAAATAATATTTTTATAATTAAATGAACACATTTGGTAAGCATTTGTACCGGATGAACTAAGTCAGGAATGGGTATGAACAAAGAATATGTCGTATAGTTCCGCAAAACAATGTATAAATGCACATATGGAATTCCGCATCAAAAACCACTTTCTTCTATAGCAAGGGTGTTGAATATGTATATTTATTGAAAATATCTAAGTCGTTAAAAAACTTTCCCTATCATCATCATCATCATCATCATCATCATCATCTGAGTTAAGCCGTTAAGGCTTGTTCCGGTGTCATAAGTTTTCAGTAAAAGGAATTGTGTCCATCACTTCCTTGGCCTGCCAATACTTCTCTTACCCATTGGTTTATAATCTAATATTCGTTTTGATATGCGGTAATCAGTTATTCTTTCAATATTGCCCTTCCTGTTCTCTCTGTATAGCGTTATATTGCCTACTAATTGAATCAGTCATTTTAGAAAGGGCTCTAGCCCATTTTTGATAGGACGCTATTTTATTCGTCATACTTGAATACACCTTAGAAATGACATTATTTCATGGGTTCATTAAGATGTACAGAAACAGAACACTTTTCAAAGTACATTTGAAAAAGTCCCATTCCAGAAATAAGGCCATTTTTATGGAGATTTGATTGGTGTTGTGATTTCGGACTAGAGTCCTTTCTAAAATGACTGATTCAATTTTATAATGTTTAATTATTTCATAATAACACCTAGGTTTCTGTTTAAAAGGCTGTATTCTGCAATACGTAGCTATTCAAAATGTCATGTCAGCTACTTCTATAATTTTTTCTTATATTTGGTTACAGTTTTTAGTCCAAAATTCACATCCATATAATATGTTGTATAGGAATAGCCATCATCTTATAAAAATTTAATTTAATTTCTCTTGTAATAGTTTTGAATGATCTCTTCATAGTACCACATACATATCTAAATTTATTAATATTAATAATATCATTGTATTGTTAAAGATGTCTTAATTTTTAAAACTAGAAATAGGCCTATTACAGCCAAGTTAGTTGAAATAATTTAATTGTTCAGTGGTCTTTCCTTCTAAAATGATTTTAGCTCCTACAGTATGTGATTCTTGAAAAGTTGAAACTTTGTTTTATCTTAGGGTATATTCAGATCATACTGTTTAATTAAGACATTTAATTTAAACATAGCCTTCTTCATTTCGTCTTCTAAGTCAGGTATGAGGACATGATCGTCTGCGAAGAGTACGGTAGTGCGTCTAAAAGTCTGTTTTTAATTTTAAAATATGGGTTTAATTTTGTCTACCAGTTAGTTATAGCATCGTCAATGTATACATTAAATACCTTCTCTATACGTATTACACGGGAAAGTAAATTATGAAATGGAATTTTCGGGAGCACTATGACCCAGCACTGCGATCTTTTATTATCTATTGCACTAAGTCTCAAGTTAGACGTATTCCAAAACCTACACTGGCTGCGTACCTAGCAGACAACTCCCACTCGACCCTAGACCAGCTCCCTCCGTGCGTCGCCAGCCTGTTTTCGAGGAAAGCTATGGAAGGATAGTGGAGAAAAGTTGATGAAATGATGTAGATGCCTAATATGGAGAGGAGGGGGAACCCCGAGATTAACCCAACTGCAGCCTTGTTCGCCACAAGTGTCAATGAAAAATCCCAGGTCTGACTAGGACTTGAACCCGGACTTCCTGCTTGACAGACTGAAAGTCTGACCTCTCAGCCACCGCAGGGGACGGAAAGAAAAATAAGTACCAATGCATATTTGTGTACAGTTCACTCACGACCTGAAATCTAAAAACATTAAAACCATTTTTCTTTAATATTTTTCATGTAATTAACTTTTTTTGGCACACGGTGGCATATCGTACGCAACAAGCCGTTTGAGATGTACATAAATATAAATGTGATAAATCTAACTATGCAAGTCTATTAGTAGACCTGGACTGCAGAGCACCAAGTACTGAAAACTTAATCCAGATTCTGTGAACACTATATATTTTCTCCTTAGTTAAAGTCAAGTTAATTTTTCAGTATCTCCTCAATTGAAATGGACGTCTGATTGTCAGGTGAGGTCCATATCACTGCACACTGACTTTTCTCGTTCTGTTTAAAACGTCTCTACCCCAGAAATGGGTATAACGCACTGTAGTTTGTGGTTTGCTTTCGTCATTGAAGAGCACTTCAGTGAATTTTGAATTGTACTCGTTGATAACGAATTCTTCAAGGTTCTGTAGAATAATTCGCTGAAACAGTTTCTGAAACAGCGCGCCGGAAACACACCTGTACCTGTCTGTCACATACAACGACTTCACGTTACGAAACTTGGTTATTACGTATTCCATCATGGTAGAACTTCTGAATCCCGCCAGACGAAGACACGTTACGGATTTGTTTTCTGGTAGGGACATACTTTCACACACTTCTGTATCGTTTTCACCATCATAATCTCGCGGTGAGATATCAACATGCAGACATCTGAGAGATGGCAGATCCTTGATGAACAGTCTGAGATCCACAGGATGAATCTTCCCTATGTTGAGATACACAAGATTTGGACATGATTGCACAACCAGCATGTGCTCGTAATAATCCTGCCAAGTCATCAGTTGGAGAGTAAGTTTTGTCAAGAAATTCAGGCGCTTAATTTGATCGACCGTTGGCGATTTCATACAATGTAGTGACAGTGATGTGAGGCTCGGAAAATATTGGAACAGGAGGTTCAGACATGTGGACTCCCAAGGATTGCAAGCGTAATGACAACGACCACATCCGAAGCTCTTGAGAAGCAAAGATGGTTTAACGCTCTCTGCAGACACACTACAGCATCCCATGTACTTGAATAATTCATGGTTTTCCACTTCAACGAAACCTTGCAGAATCCTGAAAACACCGTCTTTGGTTATGTCTGTGCCAGATATGTCAATCTCTTCCAGATTTCGTAACAAACAAATGGACAATACACTGTCGTCAGTTATGGAAGAATAACTAAGATTGAGAACCTTCAATGTCTTACACACTCTACACAGCTGTGTCAACATTTTGTCGGTGCAAATATTTGAAGAAAATTCCTGCAAGTCTTTGCTGACTCTTAATTTGTGATCAAAAAAGTTACGATGGAGTGAGGACACGGACGAAAATCTGAGAACTTGAAGGGCACTTGCATTATGCAAGGAGTAAATTATAGCTGTAGGGACGTAGTAAAAATATCGGTCTGAGATTGCAAAATGGTCTTCGTCCTTGTAAAGCTCCAATCTTGTGACAGCTGGATGCACGATTGCGGACAAAATTATTGGTGCAATCTTCTCAAATTTTGTTCTGTAAGGACTGTCATAGTAGACTCTGAACATAGAACCAACACCCTTGATCAGATGTTCTGTGACTTCGTTCGCTAGAAAAGGAGGGACTGTGTTCTTGATCATGTTCTGCAGATGCTCGCTTGTTTTCTTGATATTTCGTAACTCTGTGGACTCTGCTTCGATCGCTGCCTCCACCAGAAGTGCCGCAACGTACTTGCTCAGTGATGACAATGCCAGAGCACTCAGGGTTTCAGGGTCCGATGTCATGGCAACCCTGTCGAAAAGAGAAAAAAATTTAATTCATACATATCCAGCTCCTTGAATCACTTCTATTGTGTTACATTTTGTAGATACTGCTTTATTTGTAAATTGAGAAGAAATATTGAAACATTACTTAAGTAACAATCGCCATTAACAGACAATAATTAATGCTGATATTCAATAATAATAATAGTAATAATAATAATAATAATAATAATAATAATAATTTGATAACTGAAGTACAACGCATGTGAAACACGAAAAAGGAAAAATTATGTACTGTAGTGATACTATTGATTATTGTCTAATGGAAATGCCGTGTTCACTAGAATACATTCTAAAAAATGTCCTCTGGAGACCATGACATATCAGTTAATCATAAATTTGTAATCTACTGACAACTTTGCACATGCAATGAACATGTTTAATGTGAAACTATATTTATTAGTCATATGCAATAATAATAATAATAATAATAATAATAATAATAATAATAATAATAATATTAATAATAACAATAATGGCTTTATTTAATCTGACAGAGTTAAGGTCGTAGGGCCTTCTCTTACACTCAACTATATAGGATTAAAATTTACTTACATAGTTGAACACACAACTGAATCGTATTTAAGTAATTACATACAGATACGATTTACATAATGATATCAAAAGAGGCAGTTAAATAAAAAATTACCTAATAAAATAAAATAAACACAATGGAATACATATTAATGTTGTTAGAATAAAATACATGAAATCAGAAGCCGATAATTAATAAAATCTACACGATAAAACAATAATAATGTAGGCCTATATGTTTAATAGTTATTAATAATAATAATAATAATAATAATAACAATAACAATAATAATGGCTTTATTTAACCTGACAGAGTTAAGGTCGTAGGGCCTTCTCTTACACTGAATTACATAGGATTAAAACTTACTTACATAGTTGAACACACAACTGAATCGGATTTAAGTAATTTCATACAGATACGATTTACATAATGATATCAAAAGAGGCGGTTAAATAAAAAATCACCTAATAAAATAAAATAAACACAATGGAATACATATTAATGATGTTAGAATAAAATGCATGAAATCAGAAGCCGATAATTAATAATGTACACGATAAAACAATAATAATGTAGGCCTATATGTTTAATAATAATAATAATAATAATAATAATAGTAATAATAATAATAATAGTAATAATAATAATAATAGTAATAATAAGAATATCATCATCATAAATTATTAGTACTATCAGCCCTACGCTATGTTTTAAGCTGTAGAATTTTTAGCTTCCAATTCAGCAACAGAGAGAAAGGATTCCCTGAGGGGAAGTGGAAATTCACTTCCCTTCGACAAGAAGTAGATCGGTATCCTTGCTCATATTTGTTCTGTATTGTCTAAAGCTTTATGTCCTTGTGCAATAGTGAATAGGCAGTTACTGTTCTTAAAATCATCTCAAGTATGAAGGCTGAACGTGCCAAAATTCCAAGCTTTTATTCATAAGTAATAACAGCAATCATCATTATTGTTATTATTATTATTTTATTACTATTAATTATTACTGCCTATTTTAAGTGTCTGTATTCCCCTATATAAAGTTTTTTATTGCATACATTTTTGCTTGAATTTTGAGAACTTTACTGTTTATATTCTGTTTGTAGATGGCAAGGTTGTAAGGTTATAATAGCAGAGTCAGAGGGTAGGTCTAGTTTGCAAAAATCGATACATAAATTAGAAACAATAACATCTAACTATGATGTAATAATTTCTACTTATGAAATCAATAGTTTTCAAAGGATAGGACCAAATTAAAAGTAAAATCATATTAAATAACAAAATGTTTGAGAAAATAACCATATTTAATTACCAGTACCTTGGATGTACAATTTTATACGTAGGCCTAATAGGAAAAGATATGGACAGAAAGATTCCACAAGTTTCCCCAAATAACTGGTGTCGTCAACAAAATTCTAAAACCATCCCAAATTCAGATTGAATAGCGTAGGCCTATATTCAAAACTCTGGATATAGCTTAGTTCTACGTTTAACATATGGAAGTGAGATCTGAACAATAAGAGAACAAAATAAATGCAGGATAAGGACAGTAGAGATGAAATTTATAGGATAAACTACAAAATATACAGTATGATTCACGAGGATTTACCCTCCTTTACGGAGCTTATTTCTGAAGACATTTTGGGTAAAAAATGTCATATAAACATAGTTCCTATTCTCAATATTTTCAGAATTACACTAATTTAAACTTGTCTGCAAAATACGTTTTTTCTTTAGTTTGAAGGTTAAATAATAATACAAATAGGGAATGAACCATTTAAAAGTATAATTTCTTTAACTGGCAAGTATTACGAAGCTAAAAATGTGCTGTAAACTCGTTAGTACAGACATCTTTTTCTATTTTTAACTAGAAAATTACATTATTCTTACGCACTTATCACAACAATTATTACAAATCAAACCACTTCTACCGACTTAATTATTTGCAGTTCAATTTTGCATTCTAATTTGCAGTCTTGGAGAGTTCACAACACATTTTAAAAAATGTCGCCGTCCGCTTAAGTACACTTGGCCGCACGCTTGTGAACGGCACTCGTCGCGCTACGTACAGTAGCGCTCGCGCTGGCTGCTGACTACACGCTGACCAAGCTCACGCGTTCACAGCAATGCGTTCCAATAACGAAACGTAACTCTGTAAGCATTGAGAATAGGACATTTTTTGCTCAGAATGGCTATAAAACAAATGAAAAATTGTATTAGGACTTAAATTCAACCCAGTTTTAGACAGACTTCAAAACTACCGTTGTAATTAGAATCAACATATTCATGGAATGGACAGAAGAAGATTATATTTGATGAAGTATCACCTCTGTCAAACAATTTTGTTTACTTTATTGGGTTATTTTACGACGCTGTATCAACATCTAGGTTATTTAGCGTCTGAATGATATGAAGGTGATAATGCCGGTGAAATGAGTCTGGGGTTCAGCACCGAAAGTTACCCAGCATTTGCTCCTATTGGGTTGAGGGAAAACCCCGGAAAAAACCTCAACCAGGTAACTTGCCCCGACCTGGATTCGAACCCGGGCCACCTGGTTTCGCGGCCAGACGCGCTGACCGTTACTCTACAGGTGTGGACTCCGTCAAAGAATAAATCAAGGTCGACCACTGAGGAGACTTCTAGACTGATGATTATAGGATCGAAATAGGCCACGATATCATATCCCTGATTGTTTTATGAAGGTATTTAAATGAGAACACTGCGAATGAATATGTACTTGCTTGCTACTTATTTTATTCAGCAAAGTTAACCTAAGAGGTTTATGATTGATTTAAATCGGCAAGAGGCTCTGAGGTGCTTCATAGAGATGTTCGGAGATGTTTAAATTCCTTGTAAAGCTCCGGCGTAGCTCAGTGGTAACTATCTGGACTCCTGCTCGGATGCTACGTTCGGTATGGTTTCCAATTTGACTTGGGCCGAATGCCTGGTTGTGATTTACCTGAACCGTAACGCAGATCAACTTTCATGATTAATTTTCGAAGTCATCTCCCAAAGCATCGAAGTGAGCCAGTACAGTTTCCTTAAATAACCGGTCAAAATGTTAAACTTTCATAAATTCAGCGGCACTAGAGTATGTAATCCGTGTTATAAGCCTATTATTCTTCAACAGTTTGTTTAATTAATATTCTTTCATTTAAGAAATGAATACAGTAATTATTGCAATCCGCTTGTTTATCTTTTCAGCTATCACTACAATTAAGAAGAAAAAATGTTGTAGAGTTCTGTGTTCTTCTTTAGTACCCGTTATTTTGGCACATTAAACTTCATGTAGCATGAATAAGACTCCTTTCTTGACACTCTTCTGTTACTCGCAACTTGTCTTCCATGTGTCAATTTAGATTCTATCACGTTAATACGATGTTCATTATTATTCCAGTCTGTAGCATGATAAATAATCTCAATTTTGACCTAGTTTCTGGAAATAAACTGATGTAGTGGGGATGCTCAGTAGGTGCAGCTTTAGGAAGAAAGACTGTCTCTAGAGAAATCTTCACTTCGGAATACTTCCTGGTTTACAATAGTGTGGCACCAGGTACATAAGTCCTTTGATTAAGGTTCTGGCTAATATTTACATCTAATTCAATAATTTCAAGGGAAAAATTATTCCGGGGCCGGGTATCGATCCCGGGACCTTTCGCTTAGAGCACGAATACTCTACCGACTGGGCTACCCAGGAACTACATCCGACACCGTCTCAATTTTTCCCCTTCAGCTTCACAGGGAACTTCATCTGAAAGCCAGATTTGAGTAATATATACTGTAGGTACGTTCACAGAAAACCACAATTCAAGTCACACAGAGTGTGTGTGCACTCAAAGTTGGGTTTCTGTCGCCTTGTCAGTCCACTTGAGTTGTGTGGATATAAAGGGAAAAATTGGGACGCTGTCGGGTGTAGTTCCTGGGTAGCCCAGTCGGTAGAGCATTCGTGCGCTAAGTGAAAGGACCCGGAATCGATACCCTGCCCCAAAACAATTTTTCCCTTGAAATTATTTAAGTCTGCTTCACAGGAGGCTTTACCTGAAGGCCAGATTTGCATTGTACATCTAATTATCAGGCAGTATATCTCACTTGACGATATACGTCAGAAGGAGAACAATTGTTTGTATGCATCTGAAGTCTGACTAGTGTAATATACAGCTAGTCGGCGATGCTTTCAATGAAGGGGATTGAAACTGGCCACTCTACACATTATCTCCTGGTCTAGTTGCCTCATAAGTGGTGCCTTATTTATCACTAGTGAAGTTCAGATCTGTCTTCGGACAGTTGACTAAACAATAACAGGCACATAAGATTGTAAACGGAAAGATTACAGAGAAATATGTCAAGAGAATTATTGAAGTAAACTATAAACTATTCATGAAATTGTGAACAAGACAAAAATTCGGAACACATTTAATATTAATAAGAGATTAGGGACTATAAATATCTGCAACGAAAACAAAGTTGTCGAACCTACGTATAAGAGCCAAATTGTTATAAACAAAATTATAAAACAGGTTGATGCCTTGAACTGTCTGGGTTATACTGTGTCCATATTAAAAGATGATGTGAAAATTAAATATATTCAACTATTTGTGCAGAGGCATCAAGTGAAACTTGAATATGAAAATTGGAAATTAATATAAACCCAAACCAAAAGAATCGAAGCTGTCGAAATGAGGTTTCTCAGGTGTGTGTCAGGATATGCACTTCGAGATCACAAAAGAAGATGGAACATACGCCTAGAATAAACTATAAAAAAAATTATATTAGACAATATCGGTCAAATCGATCAAATTAGTTAGAACATTTCAACAGAATAGACGACAGGCGCATTTCGAAGGTACGAACTACTTACACTACAGACCAACAGACCGAAGAAATGTGGGACGTCCGAAAGAAATGACTAATTTTAAATAACAGGAATTCCTAAAATCGAAACAAAACAAATATGATCATGATGAAAATGACGATGATGGTGACGATGACGATGATATTTAATCCTATAGATACTTCCTAAAATATAAAATATACCGAAATTGAGTCGCTTAGAATCAAACTCAACTTTAACAAAAAATCTTATTTTTCAGAAAAGACGAAAAACTAGTGCAGTTAGACTTCAAACGGTGATTTTACTACTGACATTAATGCAGATAAAGTACAGTTTGACTCCAAACGAGCAGTTTATCACATTCCCTGCTAAATTCTGTACAGAAACATAGTTAACCCCATCTTCATAATTTTGAGGAAAGTGCAGTTTGATTCTAGGCGACTCAATTCTGAAATACGATAACTAAGGAAAATAAGTAAGTACAAAACAAACAAAATAAAGACAGATTAAAAAAGTAAAGGTGTCCCCCTCACATACCATAAAGGTGAATGGGGCATGGAGGTATAGTTCCATATTTTCGGGACTCCGACACTAAAATGAGGCAGTGGAGAGTAGGCCTTTTACCCCGGAATAAAACCGGAACTCAATTTAAGAGGAGGCTGCATGGACCTCGGAGTCGCTGTGGAAGTTTCGGTGACTAGGATAATCCCGTCACCACCCGATATTGAACTCAGAACCTTCCACCTTGCGGCCAGTTGCTCTACGAACTGAACTACCCGATCGACAAAGATAAAGACCTATTATTTACAAAGGAAAATATATGGCCTATTATATTTTTAAAAATAAGTAAGTATTTTGGAATAAATCAAACTGTTTTCTTCCAGTAGCACTGAGTCAACGGTAAATCACGCACACAAGTCCACTGTTTTTATGTCATAATTAAAGATAGGAATTTATACCACAACATGAGGATATTAGGCTAGTTACGCTTAGACTGTCGTTACGTCATGAATGACGTAAAGCCTGCGGTATGGCCAGGTTAAGACTGAAATGTGTTGTGTATCGCAGCAATTGAATGGGGATATGTTTCTCGTACGTAGGGTTCAGCGTTGTGCTCCGGCAATTGCTTTGATTACATTGCACTGCGATTCGTTGATTGGTTAACCACATAACGCTATAATCTCACCCTGCAGATTTCTCTAACATGTACCTGCATTGCTAGCTACGCTCACTCTCTCCTTCAACTACGAACACTCTATGCATACCTAATCTTGTAGTGTCTGTCGGTAAATTCCTATTTTTAGTCATAATATGCTATGAGTAATTATTAGGGAATGACTTGTATTTAGGTATTCTGTACTGTTAATCATACTTAATACTTTAATTGACATTGTTATATTTATGCTCTAAGAGATATCTCGTTCATTTATTTATCTAATACATGCGCTGCTCATTCGGTCCTCAGATTTTATTAATACTATCCTCTTATTATATTGATTGTATTATTTTATTTCTATTTCTACTGTTATAATTATATTCTGCAGTCTGATGTATTATTCTGTATTATATGTTCTGTATTATTATATAAATTCATACTTGACCATGCTATAGCATTTTCCGATGCATTTGAAATTTGAAAATTTTAAATTTTAAATAAACAATGAGTAGAACCCCTATTATCCGTCACCCTATTAACCGGTTGGCGAATTAGCCGACTGTCTATTTCTCGCTCTTTTTTTTCTTCAGAAATAAATAATTTATATGAAGATTTGTTTTAGTACATCATATTAGTAGGTTCTACATATGTTTTTGCTAGATAGTGTTATTACAAGCCTTTATCGTTACACAGCATTGTCTACTGTTCGAATTGACGTTCTATAATATAACTTTTATATAATGTCTTCCACGTGCTAAACGTGTTGTGCTAAGTATCGAAAAAAAATGGAAATAATTTAATGGTTTGAGAAAGAGAAATTGTGGCTCATCTCGCATCACAATACGAGATTGGAGTTACAACTGCGCGATTTAATAAAAAAAAAACAAGGATAAAGTGTAAAAAGTGTGTAAATCTACAACATGAGACCTCCTTTACTCCTATCTTTTCTGAGACAGTCATTACAAAGAGCTTCCTTGTCCCTTAAAAACCCGTCGTTTACAACCAAACTTAAATTAGTGAACTTGTGATCCAGTACCTAGCGAGTTAAATATAAGACCATGGAGGATATTACAAAATCTTTCATGGTACGGATTGTCAGATTTTTTCGATTAACAGTTCAGTCCATCCCCTTCATTACCACAGATAATAGAGGTACTACTGTACTGCACGGATAATAGAGGTTCTACAACATGCATTTAAAACGACCTACCAAGTATTGTTTCTTCACCACATTAATTCTTCGTGTCTTCTGAAATGTATATAAATACTACACAAAACTCGTCTTGTGTTTCAGAATAACACGATATTTAAGCGGATTCATAGACAAGTGTATCTTACAGTGGCTTGTAGCAGAACTCTTTCTAGTAATATTCTTAATGTGTCTAAAGATACACTTGAGTGTCGTAACTCCTGGCAGCACGGAGAATATCCAATCGATATTCAAATCCCTGCCATCTTCTGAGTATCATGCCATCATCCGGAGCCATGATTACATCTGAGATATGGGTCTCCGGATCATAAATATACTGTAAGTGACCTGTGATTGTTAAGCAATAGTCTTGACATAATTTCACTTTAAGAACAGCAGAGTTGTTGTTGTGCTCGTGAAATGAGGAGGGCAAGGGAGTGGAGCTTCTCTATCAATTGAAGGCTTCAGAACCATAGTGGGCCAAGCACCATTTACTAAAACCGTAGAAAAGAAGAGTTAAAATGAAGTTATTACCATAATTCAATGGAAACATATAGCAAGTAATATAAAGTATACACATTAAAACTAAATGATATGTCAATCTTCATTGAATTATGGTATTCACTTAACTTTAATCATTGTTTTCTCCGTTTTTAATAAATGGCGCTTGGCCCACTATGGCTCTGAACCCTTCAATTCATCAGTCAAGGAACAACAGCCTGAACGTCTACCTCGACTCTTGTAACTGTGTGTAGTACCTAAGATTGGGCACCTGCAACCATATATTATCCTGCCACTCCATCTTGTCCACAAAACACTGCTGAACTTCGAGACCATTGCATTGTTTACCAGTAACAAGTTAACTGATATAGATGAATTGGAGATTCGTATCTCAAATGCAATCATATCTTGATGCCAGCATGCTACTCATTGTCTGACATTGACAAGGGCTGGACATCGATTAAATATTCTACATGTTAACAAAGGCACTCACATTGAGATTAATTGGAATAAGTTGAAGATTTTAGAGAATTCACTGCAAGTTAATGCAAAATGTACATTTTTAAGTAAATCTATTTTAGGATAGTGCCATTTGGAAACCCCTAAAGAACTGCGTGGATAAACTGTCTTCATACATTCTTATATTCAATATTATGGTTTTATTTATAATTTATTAAAAGTGTCTTCCATATTTGAGGAAATATCCATACCTCTCGAAACCCATCTCCAAGAACTTGTCTTCCAAAGACATCTTCCAGATACTTAATCTGCAATAGAAGTTGTAAAATATTAAACATTGAAAGATTGAACTTATAAAAGAGGAATAATTGTGTAATTAAAAGTAAGATTATGTGGCTAAAATTACAATGTAAGTTAGACTTGAAGTTACCGTAAGACACGTTTGTCACATACAGACAAATATTATGGACGCAACAATTAAGTTATGTTTAAGCAGGGTGCGAATTAAGATTACTGATGGGGGGGAGGGATAGAATCCTAGATAGAGAATATCCTATGTAAAATTATTATTATCCTCATTCGATATGGCTCAACGCTTGGTCGCACTGAGTTGCTTGTCTTACATCTTGATCATAATAATAATAGTTATTTCCATGGACAGGCTTAAGATAAGATGTGTAATTCCTAAGTTATTGATTGTTGTCAGCTTGCCGGTGATGATAATACATCAATATTATTATTTTCTTTGTTTACTTTATACTTTATAAAGTACATATACTCTTATTAAAACAATTACATTTGTGAGAGGGGTAGAAATTATCCCTGGTAGGGATGTTAATATGAATTTATGAGAGGGGGATAACTTTCCAACAGGAGGAAATCTCCCCATACCCCCGTTAATTCGCACCCTGTCTTTAAGGAAACCCGCAACGTCTATTTTCGTTTAATTCTGGAAAGGTAATTTTATGATTGCTATTTATAATAGTCTTCAATGTAAAAATTTAAGGAAAAAATGCCATATCTGGTTATTTTCATTGTGATATAATTAAAGTTTGATAAAAATACTATTGTCAATACACTGATTTTTTAATCAGTATAGAACCTGATGAAACATAATGCAGAATCTGCACTTCTTCCTAATTAAAATTTGAAATTGATTCTCTTTATGATTTAAGAGAGAAATTATAAGTTTCGAAATTTTTGCGTTTAGTTAGATAACTTTAATTCGTTTTTATCATTTTAGATTTTGTAACTCCACGTTTCGACACTAGACTCTTACAGAAAGTAAAGAATCACAACAATTTTTCAGTGAATAACGTTTATTTTACAAAAACAGAAGAAAACCTTGAAGACTTTCAAATAAAACAATGGAAACTATGCTGTCACTTAGCAATATCTGTTCTGTAAAATTAATCTGTTAAACGATTATTTAGTATATACGGGCCGTATTCATAGACATTTTTAGGGCGGGTTTTCGGTGGATTATCAGCGTTTTTCGTATTCATAAACCAGTGTTAGTGATAGGATATGATTTGAATTCTGTACTAGTAACCAGTAGATAGCCGGGGCTAGCTTAGTACGCTCGTAGCGCGTGCTGCGAAAAGGCTATGAATAGCACCCTACGAGTGTATTTTAATTCTGAAAAGAAACACAGGTGGAATAATCCTTTCTATCTCACAGTTGGTCTTATTAATTTTTCTGGGCATTCTTTCACAGAAGTATATAATCAATAAATTTGTAATATATGATTATGATAATGTACAAGAATTTTTCTGTCGCAGATGAACAAAATTGTCATGGTATTATTTTTTATATTTGTTTATTAAACGATGCTGTATCAACTACGCGGTTATTTAGCGCCTAGGGGATTGGTGATAGTGAGATGGTATTTGGCGAGATGATGCCGAGGATTCGCCATAGATTACCTGACATTTACCTTACGGTTGGAGAAAACCTCTGAAAAACCAAATTATGTAATCAGCCCAGCGGGATTCGAACCCGCACCCGATCGCAACTCCGGATCGGCAGACAAGCGCTTTAGCTGACTGAGCTACGCTGGTGGCACCGTATAAATTATTTATGATACATATATTCGAAGTATCATCTTATCTTGTGAGGAAGGATGTCTCCGAAACGAAACCGCTATGCCCAATGTAGTAAACATACGAACGAAATAAAATCATATTTGACACGTGTGTCGTACATTATTTCTAGACATTTTTGTTGAAAATAGGACCTACTTTGTCAGTTCTTTTAATGACTGAAAATTGTTTGTTACACAAAATTGGAAAATGTTTTGTGCAAAATTTAAAAATAAATAATGCCTCAAGAAACGAGAAACGTGAATCTCAAGAAATAAAAAAAACTGTAGGTAGACTAACTTCAGAATTATTACCAGAAACGTTTATGGCATACAATAGATTCATTGAATGATGTAAGCGAAAGAATGTGATACGAAAATTTGAATCTTTACTTTTATCACTCTTCACCATAATAGTGCATTTTAAAAGCAATCATGTACTCTAAAATGGCCTAATTTAAGCAATGGCGATCTAAAAGATAGGAATGTGACAAACTTTTTTATTTAACAATATAAAGTTTCTGGAACCATTATTAAAATTGAATGAGGTTTATTTCAATTTGAACCTAAAATTTCTATTTTAATGCAGAACAAACAAAATAAATTAATTTTAAATTTACGATTGTTGGTTAGTAATTATTACATCAGTTAAAATTATTTGATGTATTTACGTTTTTTATATGCGTCTTTTGTATAAAAGTAGGCCTATAGTTATTATTTTAATTGCTAACGAATATTGTAATGTTAAATTTTGGTTCAGTTATTTGCATTGATTTAAACTACTCTTTCTCATATTTATTTCAAATTAAATTTTTGTGAATTAAAAGTACGACCTTTTTATTTTGAAAGGCTACACACTACAACTTGCAATGCTATGAATTTCCATTGAATGAAACTTAAAAATAAACAATGACCGGGCTCCTCCCACTTTGCTTACCAATCGTCAAATCTTCTTTTCTCGCTATTCCTGCACTGGACAGATAACAATTAAAACTGTAATCGTTACACAATACAACGATAGTAGTGATTACTCATTCCGTGTGTGGCTTTTGGTATTTCTCATTAAAAACAACAACAGCACTGACAAAACTGAACCTTCTGTGAAGCTTATCGCCTGCTCTTACGCAAATACACGCGGTATTGATTTCGGCCAGGCAGATAATACCAACATAACAGGCAAATATTCCAAAAGTTTCCACTAAATTCTAGCAGTATTCAAACGAATGAAAGTATATAACAGTAGTGCTAATATCGTATAAAATAGAAACATGGCGGGAAAATAAGTTTTTAAAGTTATTGTAAATGCCATTTTGAGTCATGACAGAGTTCTGTAAAGCAATAACCACACGATTTTTTAACGTACAAAGGATAAATGTAGACACTAAAATATTTACTATGAATGCAGATTACAGTGGTGAAATTCGTGAGTAATATAAAGACTTTAACAATACAAAATCGATTACGAAATTATTATTGCTTCCAGTGAAACAATACACACGTATTTATTGATTAATATATCAAATGATAGACGACTTTAAGATATATGAATCATATGCGGAGACTAAGAGGAAGGCAGAAAATAGGAAAGATTGAAGAATGCTGGGTTTGCAGTGAAAGACCTGCCCTTGGTTAGAACACGTAGGCTATATATGTAATTAATCAATTCAGTCAAAACCTGTGGAGTAACGGTTAGCGCGTCTGGCCGCGAAACCAGGTGGCACGGGTTCGAATATATTATTATGTTATTTTACGACGCTTTATCAACATCTTTGGTTATTTAGCGTCTGAATGAGATGAAGGTGATAATGCCGGTGAAATGAGTCCGGGGTCCAGCACCGAAAGTTACCCAGCATTTGCTCATATTGGGTTGAGGGAAAACCCCGGAAAAAACCTCAACCAGGTAACTTGCCCCGACCGGGAATCGAACCCGGGCCACCTGGTTTCGCGGCCAGACGCGCTGACCGTTACTCCACAGGTGTGGTGTGGACAAACACGGGTTCGATTCCCGGTCGCGGCAAGTTACCTGGTTGAGGTTTTTTCCGGGGTTTTCCCTCAACTCAATATGAGCAAATGCTGGGTAACTTTCGGTGCTGAACCCCGGACTCATTTCACCGGCATTATCACCTTCATCTCATTCAGACGCTAAATAACCTAAGATGTTAATAAAGCGTCGTAAAATAACCTACTAAAATAAAATAAAAAATAATTAATTCATAGTTCTCTGCCCAAGGGCAGGTTTTTTCCCTGCAAACAAAACCTTTCATAAACTTTCCTATTTTCTGCCTTCCTTTTAGTCTCCGCATACGATCGATATATCTTAATGAAGTCTATCATCTTATATCTTCTTCAGCCCCGAACTTTTCTTCCGTCCACCACTCCTTCCAGTGCATCCTTTAGTAGGCAATTTCTTCTCGGCCAGTAACCCAGCCAATTTCTTTTTCTCTTCCTCATCAGTTTCAGCATTATTCTTTCTTCAACTACTATTTCTATCACAGCTTCATTTCTTATCCTGTCTATCCATCTCACACGCTACATTCTTCTCCATATCCACATTTAAATATTTCTAGGTGTTTCTTTTCATTTCGTCGTAGTGTCCATGTTTTTGCCCCCATACAGTGCCACACCCCACACAAAAACGATTCACTACTCTCTTCCTTAGTTCATTTCCTAGAAGTCAGCAGAAGATGCTTCTTTTTCAACTAAAAGCTTCCTTTGCCGCTGTTATCCTCCTTCGTTTGACTTCGTGACAGAAATTCATGTCACAACTTATAGTATACCCCAAGTATTTCAAGTTGTCCACTTGTTCCACTGACTCATTTCGAATTTGCAATTTACCTTCTTTAGTTTTGTTCCGATAATCAAGGTCTTCATCTTATTTGCATTTATCTTCATTCCATACTGCTCACAGCTGTCATTTAGCTCCACTAGCATATCACTAATTATTATTATCTCCTCTTCTGCCAACAATACGATATCGTCAGCAAATATTATGCACTTTATTTTTCTTTCTCTTACTCTCACGCTTCCCTTGTTCTAAAAGTAGTTCTCCAAGTAGATGTTGAATAGGGTATATGTAAGTAATTTTCAAAACTATACTCACATATTTGTCGTATAATCTAATAATTTCTATCATTTTCTGTGTATTAAAATCTGAATAAAAATTAATATTACATCTGAAAGTTTAGCATACTTTGCTACAGTGTTTCATTCACGCATTACAAACTAATATATTTGTATCGAAAGATGCTAAACCAGTAAAAATTAAGTTCTCTTTACTAATGTAAACACAGCTCAGATTTTCCTCATGAGGTCTTAGTGTTTGTGAATCTTTGACGAGATTAGTAACGGAAAGTAAGATTATAAAAATTCTGCAGAAATAATAAATATTTCCTAACCACAAGGACCTGGCGATATACAGCTCTCCTTCTTTTATTCATGTCTCCCTATTAAAAGTAAATAAATAAATATTTAAATAAATAAGTAAATAAGAAAGAAAAGGAACTAAAGAAATTAACGATTGAATGATTACATGAATAAGTAAGTATATAAGTAAATAAATAAATAATAAAATTATATAAGTAAATAAATAAAATTAAATAAATAAGTAGGAACAAGTAAACAACGAAAGAATAAATACATAAATATGAGAACCTATCTTCACTTCATTGCCATCACTTCAATGCTTACACTACACTTGTTTATTTTCATAATTTTTCGCAGCACTAATAACTTCGAATAAACACAAACGAAGCAGCACTACAAACAACAGAACAAGCGAAATGGCAAAACAACACAGAGTAACACAATAATTGCATATTCATGACACACTCCCACTTACATAACATTAGGTAATAATAATAATAATAATAATAATAATAATAATAATAATAATAATAAATAATAATACATAATTAGTAGCTTTCTTATTATTACAACATATTTATGTATCGTCTTAATATTTTAATTGTCAGAGAAGAATCCTCAAATGCCTCTGTCCAGTCTATTGTGGTTCTATTTAAAAACGAAAACTTTCCTACTTTAATTTTGTTATTATGATCTACCCATGAGCAAGACGTAGATTCTTCAATTTGTTCGTTGTCCAGAAGCAGACGATATGTGCAAATTCACTTTTTCTGCATCAGGAATGCTGAAAACATATTTTGCCACAAAATTCTGGAAACAGAATTTTTTGCAGCAACATACAGTAGTTATGCTTCGTGTAATGGGGTGTGTATCTAATGTCCACCCACTTCACTTGTGTGATTGGGGTTCCGCATATTGCGGATGGATGGCAGTACTGTGACCCATTTTTAATTTGTACACCACTTCGGCCCACCACGCTGTACATCAGTGATGTCAAAGCAAGTGCATTTTTCTGACCTTGACGTCGTGCGCGGGCAGCAAGCGCTAAGTATGGAAAGAGGAAGGGTTGTGTATATGAATAAGCAACCTGTTGGATTAAGAAAACAGTGGTGCACAAACTTCAAACGGAACGTGAAATTTTATGTCGTGATTTTTATATGGCTTCTTTCTGTTTAATATTATCTATATTGTCTGTAAAACAAAAGTACTAACACTGATTTCTTAATATTGCACTTGTGTTTAAATCTTAATAACATAATAGAGAGTTAAGAAGGAATATTCACTTAAATTCCATAGTAGTATAATATTATACTGTATTAAGTGGATGAAACACATCATTCATAAAGAAAGTGATATTCCAAAGAAAGAGATTGAGTATGACATGATAAGTTGGAATTTATATTGATGGTATCTTTAGCCTTAGAAAAGTAATCAATAAACTAATCAAAACAATATTACAGTACAAAGCAAAGTTACCTAGGTACTGTATCTGTTTTAAGTGTAACTAATATTACATAACAAAACTCTTATCGCATTATGCTTTTAAGGTGATATTTGTGAGCAACTTCCTATCATCAGAATATTAAGTTATTTTCTGGAAATCTGCTGAAGCTATAGATCTGACATTTTTACAGCACATGACACATATCTTTTGCTTGTGATGTAACAGTAGTTGTTTTGTTAATTCATTTCCTTACAAACGATTTCCATGCGAATATTTTCAAAATTTTCAATACACCATCTTCAGTAATACATATATACGGTATATTAGATTTACGAAAACATTCTGTAAAGCTACTAAATAAATAGGCCTATATCTGAAAATTTCACTTTTCTATAAGAAAAGTTGAGAAAATATTTATTTTGAATAAAAAAACAAACTTGTGAAAAATGAGCATTAAAATTGAAACTTACATTCTTATAATTCACTTATACTTCTCAGGCAAGTCTAAAAATTAACATGGATACAGTTTTAATAAATTCTCTTCCCTTTATCTATTGAATCAGTGCTGGCCATCCCTGAATATATCTCGACCAAGCTGCATATACTACCTTTTTCGTCTGTCTCTTTCCTTTACGCTGTAAAGTGCTCAGACTCTCCTGGGCTCTGAAGCGCGCGCTTGCACCTGTGGGCATCAATTGACATGCCTGCTGTACATGATACGTATCTGTAAAAAGTTATGTCGTGTACTAATATTAATAATTTTTTTTTTCATTTTATTTTTATGTTAAAATTAATTAATTGTTTTTGTATATGTTGTGTGAGTGTATGTGTAAAAAAAACTATTCAAATATGGCGTGGTTTACAGCAAATCAGCAGATTGCAGGTACGGAAATATAGTCCCTATATGTAGGATTTGTTAATATATAAATAAAGCCTGGTCAGTAGCCGAGGTAGGATCGGTCGCCCGAGGCAGGGCCGTCAGTGTTGCATCCTGCGACGTAGGCACGCAGTCGTGCACGTGACGTAACGCATATCCTTTCCGGTGTGGTCAGCTGAGCTGCAGTTTTCGTGACGACTATCTGCTCCCATCTCGCTGTCCGCTCCACTTTCCTTCTTCCACAACAATGAGTCGGGCCCCTCCCGGCCAAGCCATACACTTTCTTTCCTCTGCGATCACTATCGTGGCGGCAGCCTAATTGGATAACAGTTACTTTGTGAGAGGTACCTACTTCTCCTTCAAGATCACAGGAGGCCCGCAAGGCTGATGGATTGTATACACTGTTGAAGCTGGTTTCGCGAAGAGGAAACAATCCCCCACAAATATGTTTTATATCCATGTCTGACGTTTGTGGCTCTTACCCAACAGTGCATTCATATAAGTGTGAACTAACTAGGACTTAATTACTAAGTGCAAGTTTATGACTATGTATGTATGTATGTATGTATGTATGTATGTATTTATTTATTTATCAGGCGCGGCTCCTTATGGTTGTAGCAAATTTGCGCTACACCTAAAAAATTTATGGATATTTTGGTTTAAAATACAAGTTAAATTATTGTGGTCTAAGTATACGATTAGTATGATCAGCTGTAGTAAGTTTCTCATCAAACTATAATCCTTTTTAGGAGCCTCATCGTTGGCTTGCCAAAGGAAACGAACTTTGAAAATGGAAACAGATGGCACTACCTCACAGAGCTACTGATGAGTGACAATGAATGAGTCACAGACAGAACATGCCCGCCCTGCGACTGCAGTTAGGCGCGAAAACAAGTATTTTTTAGGGTAGAGGGTGAGCTTGTATTTTATTGGTGTTTTTACGTTCCGTTTCACTACAGTTACTTGAGTCGAATTGGTTGAGAGCACGTGGTGGCGCGTAAGAAGCTGTTTTAATAAATTGTTGTTTGTGTTATTCTACTAACTTACATTAAATAGACCCTAGTTAAGATGAATACAATTCAATCTTTAATAGAACATCCATTTTCATCGCGCAGCTTACAAGAGAAGTGTGAGATTACTTGATAGGTCAACTTCGAACCTTGAAATTTCGCAGTGCGTGAAAACCAAAACCAGGTCGTTTAACAGAAAATTCATTTCTGACGCGTACGAGAAGTTTCAGTGATTATGTGGCTGTGAAATAAGAAAATCTTTGTCCTGTTTTCCTTGTGTTTTGTTCGGAGGAGAGTAGGAAAACACCTTTCAGCCTCTGAAGTCGTCATAGGGATTGTTAGTAAAATTTCTAGTAATTTTGTACACTCGCCGAAAGTTGAACATAAATTGTTGTCTCTGAAAAATTCCATTAGAGACACACAGCCTGAAATATTTCTGAACTCGTCAGCGCCGTAAATAACTGAAAGTTCAGTGCGAATTTCCCTTTCATTTATGAACGGATACGCTCTAATGACACTACGAAGAGATTCTTCTGGGAAAACATTGTGGTAATAAATAGGTGAATTTTTGCAAATTTTTACGACTGTAGCATGATAGGCCTAATATTTTGTAGTAAGAAAGTAAACGAACAAAATTTTGAAGCATCAGCCGCCACTGGTATGTATGTAATGTAATGTAATGTAATGTAATGTATGTATTTATTTAGTGGTGTAGTGGATAGAGAACAGGACTTATAATCCTGTTGATTCAGGTTCGATCCCCCGTGTTTTGATAATGTGTAGTCTAATAACAATAATCATAATTATTTTAATAATAAATGTTACAAGTTCATTATTGTTCAGATTAATGTGTTGTCGGGAAATTCTGTTGTCGAGCAATTGTGATTTCTGGCAATTAGTGTCTAGTAAACGAGTTGTCGAGCAAAGTTGTGTCGGGTAATAGAACCAGACTAGATATGAACAACAATCGAGAAAGCAAGACTATCAGCGCACGCAAAGCCGAAAACCCGCACGACAATGTTGACTACATCGCGTCGTTGACGTAAAGACTACTCAGGAGTGTTTCGAGACGTCGAAATTGATCACGCCCGAAGTCCCGAACGTCAAGTAGCCTTGAATCGCCACAGTTGTTTATACCTGACTGAACTTTATGTACGTTGACAACTGTTATATATGTATAAACAATCAAATAGGCTATTTGAAACATCATCTCTACCTTTCAGTGTATAAAATTCCGTTCCCCAGTCTTTATTTAATTACTAGGCTCTTATTAAAATGCTACGAATTTTCTTTTCTTATGTTTGAGATCAAGTGTGGAAACCCAAGTAAAATGATATTAATGTTATGTTTCTTAGTAATGCAAATTTATTTGAGAATTGTTTTTTTTTTCTATTTTTATAACCATAGAAAATATCATATAGCTAATGGAACCAGAACATTTCGATAACTAAGATACTGTTCTGTTTTGTTTTTTTTGTCTCATTTAAACATTTATAGTGTTATTTATTTCAGTGATTTATATTATTCAAAGTTACGAAATCTGTCCACTCCGACCAAATGCTACTTCGAGAATGATGAGCGAGACTCGAAGCGCACGAGAATGACGAGACGAGACGAGACGAGACGAGACTCGAAAGAAAAATTCAACGAACACAACGAGCGAGAGTGGCAGTTTGTTTTGATCATCTCTAAACCAGACCGTCACGGTTAAGCCTAAGGGTACGTACACGTTGGAGCGACGATAAACGATAAAAGAAGCAGAGATGCTATATCAGAGAGAATTGAAGCATGCATTGTCATTGAGGTGTGCATATTGGAGTAACGATAAAAGCGAAGATACACGATAAAAGCGACGAAAAAGCATAGTTCCATTTCCTTCGGTCTTGTCGTTCATATGATCTCTGATTAAGATAATATTAATCTGTATAAAAACCGGTGATTATCAATATATCCGAATATTAATCGATTTATTATTATTTCGGCTTATTAAATTAATTATTGTAGATATTGACAAATTGATCAGTTGTGTATTTATTCGTCCTATGTTATGTGATCACAATAACCAATCACAACACAACGAATGACAGAGAGGGCAAGAGAGGCAAGAGGCAAGAGAGGCGGAGGGGTGGCTGGTTATATTAGATCCGATTTGCGACCTAAAATTATTCATCATTCTCCAAGCCAGTACTCTGCCAAACCCGAGTTCATGTTCATTGAAATTTGCACCTTATTTACAAAATGTCTAGTGTGTGTCGTATATAAACCCCCACATATATATGACGTAGATGATTTCGAAACCGCCTTACTAAACGTAACGCCGCAATATGAGAACGTTATAATCATGGGTGACTTCAATTCAAACTTACTTGACTTACATTCTAGTACGACTAAAAGACTTAAATCATTCTTTCAGTGCCTTGATATGGTAATCCTACCCCTAGCTCCCACACATCACACGGAAGGTACAGACACATTACTGGACTTGATAATTACTAACAATGCCGACAAAGTACTGACGCATGGACAGTTGCCTGCACCAGGACTATCAGGGCATGATATCATTTATCTATCGTTTAATCTGCAGTGTCCTAAATCGACTCCAAGAGTAATTACTTACAGGGATATCAAAAGAATAGATGATATTGCACTGAAAGAAGACGCTGCGCAACTTCCATGGCACATGATCTGGACATTACGAACTGTAGACGAGAAAGTAGACTTATTCAATACGTTAATACTTCAACTTTATGACAAACACGCACCATTAAAGACCAAACGTACCAGAAAGACCCCAGCCTCTTGGATGACGACTGAAATACGTAGCCTGATGTCCGAACGCGACTTAGCTTATAGAAAATACACCCGCAACAAAAACGACGAATATTTTAACTCCTATAAACACCTAAGAAATAGAACGACTCAACTAATAAGAAACGCTAAACTGAAATACTCCTACAAACTTATAGAACCCAACACAACCCCTTCCGAATTATGGAAAAATCTGAAGGTTATTGGACTTGGAAGGGCTAGTGAACAAGCAGACATTCCCATCCCACTTGACCGATTGAACGAACACTTTGTAAAGGACCCGACCTTAAACGACACAACGAAACAAGACACAGTTTTGCCTGACTCAGCTCCCCCAACTCGAGACAAATTCTATTTTACCGACGTCACTCCCATTGACGTAATGAAAGCCATCCGACGCATCAAGACAAAAGCCCAAGGGCCAGACAACATTAGCATATTACTCATACAGAAAATACAAGACATAGCAATACCTACAATTGCACACATATTCAATAGTTCCTTAATCACTTCAACTTTCCCTAAAATATGGAAGCAAGCTTTCGTTCTTCCTCTTCCAAAAGTCAAAGTTCCCACCGACCCGAACGACTATAGACCAATCAGTATCCTGCCAGCCATATCAAAAGCACTGGAAAGAATCGTACACAGACAAATTACTAACT
The DNA here is from genome assembly GCF_040183065.1 of Periplaneta americana. NCBI lineage: Eukaryota > Metazoa > Arthropoda > Insecta > Blattodea > Blattidae > Periplaneta > Periplaneta americana. The sequence goes on along the minus strand of NC_091120.1, from coordinate 70,755,329 downwards.
ACATGAACGAACACAAACTATTCGACAAGTATCAGTCAGGTTTCAGAGCTGGACACAACACAAGCACTGCTCTACTTAAAGTGACCGAAGACATTCGTGAAGCAATCGACTCTAATAAAGTAACAATACTAACACTTCTTGACCTTAGCAAAGCTTTCAACTCTGTAAATTTCGACCTGCTCACCCATAAATTGAGAAATCTGCATTTGTCAGAGACTGCTGTGAGTTGGTTCGAATCCTACTTACGGGAAAGACAACAATGTGTTGTATCCGGGAATCGAAGCTCTTCCTGGCTTAACATAACATCAGGTATACCACAGGGTTCGGTACTCGGACCATTGTTGTTCACAATATATGTCAGTGATATTACATCTCATGTAAGGCATTGTAACTATCACTTGTATGCTGACGACCTTCAATGCTACATCTCTTCCCGCTTAGATCGAATAAATGACGCTATAGATAAATTGAACGAAGACATTGACTCGATTGTGACATGGACAAAGAAATTCCATCTTAATATCAATCCTGGAAAGACACAAGCAATCATATTAGGACACAAACGGCAAACCGACGCTGTAAAGCACCTCGACATTTCCCCCGTTAAAGTAAGTACAGTGCATATCCCTTTCAGTTCTTCGGTAAAAAATCTTGGCATTCACATGGATAATAATCTCAACTGGGACATGCAAATCACAGAAACCTGCAGAAAAGTATATTCTATTATTCATGTGCTAAAAAGGATAAATGTTCATCTTCCTTCTTGCTTAAAAAAGTCCCTTGTGCAGACCCTTGTATTTCCCTATTTTGACTATGCTGACATTTTACTGACTGACCTTTCCAGCGACAACAAAATGAAACTTCAACGTGCTCATAATTTGTGTGTACGTTTTGTAAGCAATGTTCGTAAATATGATCATATTACCCCATCCCTGGAAGCAATAGGTTGGCTTAAACTAGATAAGAAAAGAAATTTACATTCACTTCTCTTTCTCTTCGAAATCTTGAACTCTTCTATTCCTTCGTACCTGTCGTCTCGCTTCACTTACCTTTCTTCCCACCACAATCTGAACACACGCTCTCGCCATGAAACAATACTAACAATACCATCCCATCGCACCTCTTCATACTCATCCTCTTTCACAATAGCCCTGCCAAGACTCTGGAACTCGCTACCTGCTAGCATCAGGGACTGTCGAAATAAAATTCAATTCAAACGCAAACTTACTAGGCACTTGGTCAGTAATTGAGACTCGTTCAGACATGGTTTCTTGTAAATAGTTCTTTTAATCTACCACAAAATATCTCAATATCCGGTAATTTCATCACTATAGAATTTTGTTATTGTAGGTTTAATTTGTAATTTAGTAAATACAAAAATATTCTTTGTTCTTAACTTCTATGATAAAATGTCTAGCTTTCATTAATCAGGTATTCTTGTCGTACTTTAATTTTTATTGTAATTGTAATTGTAAATTTAATATTAATTGTAATCTTATTGTTCATGTTATAGTTGTAATCCCCTGGTAGAGGGGCAGAGAAGGCCTGACGGCCTTATCTCTACCAGGTTAAATAAATAAATCTAATCTAATCTAATCTAATTTATACTATCTTTGGGATGAGGAACGGGTTTAATTTTGTACGTATTTAAGTTATATTAACCTTGAACTTGGCAGCTGATACTTTCTATATATCTTCTCTCATTAAGTGGATGCATAGATTATCTTCTACTGTTAAATCAAAATGTTCGCTTCCCGCGTTCTCGTTGCTCCGATATGAACACTTGATTCTTTGATAATACCAAAGCGTCTCTAGATCATTTCTCTTATCGTTTATCGTCACTCCAACGTGTACGTACCCTAAGGCATAATGCAGGAAGCCGAAAAACCGTGGATTGGACTCCTGATGGGGTTATGAATTTTTCCAGTGATCTAATCCTTCCGGTTGTATTATGGTACTGTGGTCTACTGAGCCTCCAACGGCATTGAGTACCAAAAGCATTTTCTTGGGGATAAAGTCGGCAGTTACGTAAAATTGACATCCCTACTGCCATTAAATTCCGATTGTCTGTAAACGTGGAAGCCTTAACCTGTCGCCACCCTCTGGGTCGATAATTATACAAGCCAGTCATGGATTGACTTCACTTTACTTTTTTTTTTTTTTCAGTCTGTACTCTACTAACGGGGGTACCTGGGCTCATTGAATGAATGTGTACGACTCTCAAATGAGATTGATTCACAATTCCGCCGTTTTGAGTATGACATTGGCAGCTAGACAGCGAGCTACATTCACCTGAAGGGATAAGCAAAAGTGAAGTACAGTCCGTGGTCGTGGATTTCAGAACCCTGTCCCTGAATGAGAGGCCCAAACGTTTCACTGCTATCGTCGGAGATAATGAAACAAATGCCCAGTCGCTGCGAACACTCTCCCTGAGTCACGAGAAAGCCTTTCTCTTTCACTCACTCACAATGGTGACGTGCCGTAATTAAGCTTGTCCGAGATCCTCGCATACTTTTCCTTCCTACGCCCACGTGTCCCGCACGATTCTGTTGTTGTCAAGTTTCCATGGTTACTGACTGCCACTCCTAAATATATAAGGGTACGTACACGTTGGAGCGACGATAAACGACAAAAGAAGCAGCGATGCTATGTTAGAAGCATGCAGTGTCATTGAGATGTGCATATTGGAGTAACGATAAAAGCGAAGATACACGATAAAAGCGACGAAAAAGAAAAATTCCATTTTCTTCGCTCTTATCGTTCATATGATCTCTGATTAAGATAATATTAATCTGTATAATGACCGGTGGTTAGCAATATAATCGAATATTAATCGATTTATTATTATTTCGGCATATTAAATTAATTATCATGGATATTGATCAGTTGTGTATTTATTCGTGATAGGTTAAGTGATCACAAAAACCAATCACATCACAAAGAATTTATACTAGCTTTGGGATGAGAAATGAGTTCCATTTTGTACGTATTTAAGTTATATTAACCTTGAACCTAGCAGCTGATATTTCCTATATATCTTCTTTCAGTAAGTGGATGTATAGAATATCTCCTACTGGTAAATCAAAATGTTCGCTTCCCGCGTCCTCGTTGCTCCGATATGAACACTTGATTCTTTGATAATACCAAAGCGTCGCTAGGTCGTTTCTTTTATCGTTTATCATTGCTCCAACTTGTATGTACCCTTAGGTATCACGAATAATATTTCCATACATTTATTTTAACATTATTTCTGTTCTCGTTCTCGTTTCCGTTCCCGGTTATTGTGAACCAGCCTTTAGAGAAAAACGAAACTGAGAAATCAGAACAAAAATTGGATATATTTAATTTAATAGATAATACAAATAATCTAAGAAACAATTGGTATGAACATATGCAAAGAATGACTCCAGGTACAATACCAAATGGAGGGTACAGGGAAAGAACGAGCCTTGTCTCTTTGGTAAATTGTTCAAAAGAGCAATTTGAAGTCTGTCTTTAGTAGCCTATATTCTTTCCTTGTATGCCAAATCTAAAATTTGTCGTAGCACTTAGACCAGCGTCGGCAAGGGATAACCCCGTTTTGGCAATACAGAACTGGAGCGTTTTGGCAATACGGGAACACAGCTGAGTAGCTGAGGTATCTGTGTGGTGACGTACACTAGAGCTGTACAGTCGTGGAAGGTCATGCTTATTTCTTGTCAGTAGTATAACTGCTTGTGTGACTGTAAATAAATTGTAACTAATAAAATAATTAGTAACTAGAGAAACAAACTAAATTAACAATAACTAAACATGTTTATTCTACTCGTATTAAATTATAATATTCTTTACTTTGCTTGAATAATAGCTGCAGTAACATTAGCAGTAACCAAGCCCCGACACCAGTAGCTGCGCAGACCATACAGGACCGCGCAAATAGAACATTGCGCGAGACGCCATCTCTGTGGCAGCTCAAGCTAGCAGACCAACAGGTTAATAGCTACAAATTTCACAAATATAAGTATCCGCATCCTTAATATTGCATAACATAATAAAAGTCATTACACTAAAATAATTAATAACTACACAATACGAATCATAAAACCAATACAACTGGATTGAATTGCATTAATAAAGTTTCATACGAAGGCCTACCAGCTGCAGTTGAAGAAATAAGTACAGTTTATAAATAATCCGTGGCGCTACAGCCCGTGAAGGGCCTAGACCGACCAGCCGGCTGCTGGCCTCACGCTCACATGCCGTAGCAGAGGTGGACGATCATCCAACCAAAATGGAGGTATCGTGTGGTTAGTACGATGATCCCTCCAGCCGTTATAGCTGGCATTCCCAACCGGATTTCGCTACCTATCGTAGCTCCCCAAGTGCATCACGATGCTGGGTGAGCACCTGTCCCATACACTGGCCGAAATTTCATGAGAAAATTTCTTCCTCCATGACAGTGACCGGCATGTTCCATGCTCTGTGACGTCATACCACGGAGCCGCCACGCTCTTTGCTCGGCAATCTCTGCATACTGAGCACAGCGAGGAGAGAAGGTTCATCTGAACAGTGGTGGTATGGCGCCTATGCACTGACAGAGCGCGATCCATTCGTCTGAGGTAGTATGGGAACAGCACAATTACAATACATTTGTACGAAAACAAAACTGTACATCCGTGATAAATCAATGTAACAAAATATTTTGGTTTGTAATCAAATTTAATATACGGTACTTATAATAATATGAAATTCATAATACAGCCAGCTGCAGAAGCGTTCGCATTATGTAAATGAGGCTCCGAAACTGCTATAAATATACAAATATAGAAATAAATAATTTAAGCAGTACTACAACACTTTGTCTACTTAGAAACTTGAAAACAGTTCAAGTGTTTTTAACAGACATTTTCCTACACCATCACTTTGTGTTACTACCGTGCCCAAGCTAAATGCTTTGTCGAGATCAAATTGTGTAATGGTGTATGGAGGAATGGCGAAGTGTTCGATTTGTGGCAAGCTGTTTCAGCATGTAAAGAAATTCAATATACAATGCCATTATTCTCTATGCCACACAAATGATTATGAGAAGTATGGGGGAGAATATCGACAAGTACTAGTGTAGCAATTGAAAGATAAATTGTTAAGTGAAGCTAGGGAACACACTGTCAGTGAATCAATGGTAAGCTTATGGCTTAAGATATAGGATTTCACTAGCCATTGCAAAGAACATGCGTTCTTTTAATGACGGGGAATTTGCCAAGAATATTGCCATCATGACCGCAGAGTAGTTATTCTCTAGCAAATACAGGAATGTGATTCTATCAATTTATCTCCAAGAACTGTCGTATCATTGCTGCACTGATGCCACTGCGCTGGTGCGTGATAACAGTAATACGACTCAACTGCTCACTCTTCCAAGCTCTTGAGGCCTGACTGGCTCTTACGTCATAACTGCAGCATCTGCCGGCCACTGCTCCATGAGGACTCGAACCAGCGCGCATTCCGTTATGCGGGTCCTAGGCAAGATGCCTTAGACCACGGCGCGGGACAAGTACAGAATATACTCTGATAAATAATTTTGTATTAAACCCTACAGAATGTTTTTCGAAACTAAAAATTCGCTTGATATTCATACATTAAATACTATGCAAGCGTTATTGTGACAGAGTAACAGAAAAAAAAAAAACGGATAGAAGTTGAGAAAATTAGGGCTACTGGTTTACTATGTACATATCCTAAAAAATAAAAACTTTGTCCTGTTGAATGCTGTTAATCAATTCACAAAACCTTACTTCAGAATGTATTAAATTGGAATTGCAATAATAATAATAATAATAATAATAATAATAATAATAATAATAATAGTAATAATAATACTGCATTGCACACTGAATGAGTTTGTTACTGCTGATGAAAAGCTTGAAGTTTTTGTATTTCTTACTATTGATGAAAAGCTTGAAGTATTTTGTGGACGATGCTTGTTTCGCCATACCAAAACATGATGTGAGGTTTGTCCTAGACGTCTGGACCGAGAAATATCACGCGAGTGTGAAAAGTGTTAGAAAATTGTCTGCAAACCACATTCTTCATTTGTTTGCAAATATTGCATGTGGACATTTTCATTTTGCACATATGTACTAGGTTTAGGCCTATAGTATAATATATTTTTTTAAGATTTAGTTGTATTTGTTTTCAAAGTGCAATTCACTGTTACATTAATAATATTCTTCATCATGATATTTTATTAAATTTTTTCAAGGCATACTATGTGGAAAATTTTGTAATGTTGTGGATATACAGGTTGATTCACGAGGATTTACCGTCCCTTACGGAGCTTATTTCCGAAGACACTCTGAGCAAGAAATGTCATATAAACATGTGCCGCAATCTCAAAATTTTCAGAGTTACACTTATGTGAAGTTGTTAGTAAAATACCTTTTTTTTCTTTAGTTTCAAGGGTAAGAAAGTATTACAAATAGAGAATGAACTATTCAGAAATATCATTTCTTTAATTGGCTAGTGTTTTCAAGCTAAAAATATGTTATTAATTGCTTTGTACAGATTTTGTTTTTCAATTTTTAACTGAACATTACATCATCCTTACGCACTGATCATAAAAATTGTTACAATTCGTACAACTTTAGGAACGTGATTCTTTACAGTTTAATTATGCTTCCTAATGTACAATCTTTAAAAATTTACAAAAGTGGGGTAATTTGTAACAATTGTGTGATAAATGCGTAAGAAAATGTAATTTTGTAGTTAAAAACCGGAAAAAAAAAATCTGTACGAACCAACTATGGAATTCACAACGCATTTTTAGCTTCAGAATACTAGCTAATTAAAGAAGTGATATTCCTGAATAGTTCAGTCTTTATCTGTAATATTCTTTTACCTTTAAAACTGAAGAATAATGGTATTAGCTCTGAAAATATTTACTTTAGGACAAATATGATATTTTTTGCTCAGAATGTCTTTGGAAATAAGCTCCGTAAGTGACGGTAAATCCTCGTGAATCACTCTGTATAAGTTAAATATAATTGATATATTATTAATTGATGAACGCATAACACAAAAAATAATTAAAGAGCTTTATCTTCCATTTAACAAACAAACAAAACAAATTCGATAATACTGTAGACTTCCCCGGACAAAAACTGGTCTGGAATTCTTTTTCTCTCGCGTGACTAGTAACGTCGGAAACAATCGCGCGACCTGTCCCGGGTTAACTGAAAAGTAAAGGTAAAGGGATTGTGGAAAATGGGAGTATCCCGGAAAACCTGTTCCCTAGGAATTTCGCCTACACTGCATGTGCACCTCTTTTACTTCGTTTTCAGCTTGAGTGCCTATCAGATAAATACAGAGAGAAATTGGCCATAAACTTAATTGCGTGCCATACAATCACTATTAACAATCTCGGGTATAATGTCTGGTTCCTCCAGAGCGCGAATTCTTACCATTAACGAGTGGCGTTTTGCCAGACGCTAGCACATGGCGAGTGAAGTAGTCAATATGACGTGAAGCTGCTCCAGTAGTGAGTCAGTTCTTCAGCAACCGGAACCAATCGTGCGCGTCTATGTAGCTTTGTTGTTTTTACATTTCCACAAGTCTCTTCAAGAGCTTCTTACTCTTGTTTGTCAACTATAACAATGGTGCTTCGCTGTGCCTTAAGTAGTAGCATATCCGGCTATAAAAAAAAAAGGCGTATAGTGTTCGATTCTGGCGAGAGTGTGCAGATTTATGTTTTTCCTAACGTTCCTAGTAATTTTTCCTAGAATAAAATTCATAATAACTATTTTTCTTAACTATTTTTTTATAAACTATTTTCCTAAACCGTTCTCATAATGGTTATTTTTCCTAATATTAATATTTGGTTATTCAAGGTGTCTCCTACAATATTGCACAAATTTTTACTATTCTTGAAACTATTAATAAAAATAGAAATCATACAATAAGAGAAACCGAATTTACACATTTACCTCTAATTTACGCTATATTACTTACTTAGCGCTTTTAAGGAACCCGGAGGTTCATTGCCGCCCTCACATAAGCCCGACATCGGTTCCTATCCCGAGCAAGATTAATCCATTCTCTATTTTTTATATTATACTTCCATCTACATTTCGGCCTCCCCAAATTTTTTCTCTCCGGCCTCCCAACTATATGCATTTATGGATTCTCCCATACGTGCTACATGCCCTATCCATCTCAAATGTCTATATTTAATATTCCTAATTATGTCAGGTGAAGAATACAATGTGTGCAATTATACGTTGTGTAACTTTCTCAATTCTCCTGTTACTTCATATCACTTAGCCCCTAATATTTTCCTAAGCACCTTATTCTCTAACACCTTTAGGCTCTGTTCCTCTCTCAAAGTGAGAGTCCAAGTTTCACAACCATACAGACACAACCGGTGATATAACTAAGTTAAAGTAATTTATTAATAAGTAAATTCTGTGATGTTTGGTCAGAACATAACTCTAAAAATGGCCTTTTTTTTTTTAGCTGCGCTCGCAGTCCTATAGTTCTCTTTCGTAACATGAGTTGCTGCCAAGAAATCCAAAGGAGGATAGAAATGGTAAAGGAAGTTTTGAATATGAAAAGGAGAATTGTCTGCATACCTTTGGAAAAAGAACTAAGAAAGAGACTAGTAAAGTGTCTTGTGAGAAACATGGACATTACGAAGTGAAGAGAAATGACTAAGCGTTTAAAATGTGAATATGGAAAAGAATGGAGTGTGTGAACTGGGCAGGTAAAATACTAGGAAGAGTGGGTGAAGGAAGAATAATTCTGAAACTTTTGGGATCAGGAAGAGAAAAATGGCTGGTTCACTGATTAAGAATAAACTGCATAGGCCTACTAAAAGACGCATTAAAAGGAATGGTGAACGGGAAAATGTTAGGGACACAAGATGTCGGATGATAGACGACATTAAGACTTATGAATCGTATGCCAAGAAGAAGAGGAAGGTGAAAAAGAGGGAAGAATGGAGAATGCTGGGTTTGCAGAGAAGGTCCTGCGCTTGGACAGAAAAGTATAAATGAATGAATTAATTAATTAATTAATGAAACCATACACAGGACAGAAACATTATGAAAAATAATTTATTGGAACTGAGAATTTTAGGCCTTAAGGAAATGTGTATTTCTGCATGACGTGCTTAAAGTATAGGCTAGTGGGATAAAAATTATCTTACAGAATAATTATTTCTAGAATATCGAAACGCGAAGAATCAAAATAGTAGAGAACATTTGTACTCATACTAAACTAACGATATGTCCCTTAAAGGAACTACATACTTTCCGCTTTATATATTCTTATCGCGAAGAAGAAGAATGCTAAAAGTGAGTGCAAGAAAGTTAGGGATGGCAAAAGTGGTGGAATAGGAACAGAGAAGAAAGTGTTAAGTGTAAGAAGAGAGTGTAAGAGTGTAATAAGATAGACTAACAAACAATGAATAAAAGAGAATTAAAGTGAAAACCTGAACAAATGTGAAGTAAAGAGAGAGCAAGTGGAAGTGTATTTAAGTGAATTAGATATTTCACGTTTTTCAGTGTTGTGGGTTGGGAATAGTATCACGAGGATATAACTATAGGAGTATTATAGAAATAAATAATGTTATGGAAAGAGGTAATAAAATAGGAAACTTAGGAGAGAAGTGAACAGAAAGATATCTATACGTAAATAAACAGAGGATATAAAAAAATAAGAGATGCAAGTGTTGTAAAATAGAGAAAAGGGAAAAGCCAACAATTAATTTAGGAGAAAATAGCTGGAAAATAATGGTTAAGAGTAGCTAGAGTAGAGAAGAAAATAAATAAATAATGCAAAGGAAGGAATATGCAATATTTAATAGGTGAGCGAGAAATGGCCCATGTATTGTGGGTCCCTATCACCACGGCATGGCACGTCCTCGGGTTGCGGATAGAGGAGACGGCCTCCAGATATGGATAGTAGCTGCGAATATATTGAATAAGCAGTCTTGGACAGCCGATAAGGGGTGGTCCTCCAGCTTGGGGGTTGGTCGAAGGGCTAACAACCCATCACCGTAAAAAACAGCTTGTTACGAAACCTAACAATAAGCCTCGGAATATGACTGATACTCCGGCACGACTACAGCAAAGGAATAAGGTTACAAGATTTGGTACATGGAACGTAAGCATATAGAGTGTTAGTTGGGAGACCGGAGGGAAAAAGACCTTTGGGGAGGCCGAGACGTAGATGGAAAGATAATATTAAAATGGATTTGAGGGAGGTGGGATATGATGGTAGAGACTGAATTAATCTTGCTCAGGATAGGGACCAATGGCGGGCTTATGTGAGGGCGGCAATGAATCTCCGGGTTCCTTAAAAGCCAGTAAGTAAGTAAGTAAGTAAGTAAGCGAGAAATGGAAGGGAGACAGTCTAGGTAGGAGAGAGTATAGAAGAGGATAGAGAGGGAAGGACATACGACAATTCAGTGAAAACAGAACATTAGAAAGTAATGAAGAAATACTTGGCAAATGAATATATTAATAGAAAAGGATTGTATGTATTAAAGGGTTGGTGGATCGAAAAGCAGAAATGTGAAGGTCCACCATAACTATGAATTGTGAAGTTGACTGACAAATATCATATCATATTCTTATCGAATCAAGAAAATACAAACGACATTCTGTTCTCGTTGCGAATATACGAAAAGATTTCTAGAGCATCAAAACAGAGGATGCTTTGAACTGGGTTATTGTGTCCGGAGGCATAGGCTACGAAAAGCAATAAAGTGACGCCCAGTCTATTTACTCTAAATATTAATGTGAAAAGATTATATATATAGAGTGACTATGTATGGTCATATAAATTCATGTTAAATTATAGACTTGTAGAAAGAAAAACGTCGGCAGCATAAGAATGCTGATCTCGAAACTTGTTTCTTTAGCTAAAACGAGGAATTAGGTTATGATGACAGCATCATATACGACCAGCTACGCGAGTAGAATCAATCAGAAATAAGATTTCATGCATATAAACCATTCCATCGAAGATGTTTTGCTTGGGAGGAGCTGTGTCTAAGGCTCCTTGCGCAACAGCTATGTATGTGAACACGCCTGCAATGGCAAGTACTATGCTCTGTTTTAATTACCGCTGAGAGGAGCAGTGAAAGGGATTTACTTTCGCTCCAAAATGTCCACTGCAGAACCTTTTTTCTTGCACTCACTTCAAAGTGGAGCGTCTCCTACTGTTTCGTAGATCATGCTGGCAGTATTAACAATTCCGCAAATTACGTAATTGCATTCTGAGACACTGAAAATGAATTATATGAATGGAGACATGATCAAACGAATAGAAGTATCAGTGAACGATAGGCAGGCCAAATGACTTACGGATGGAACGTTGAGTGAATTGATAATCCGATGCAAGATTGGATGGAACTTTTGACTATGGACTGACACACAAAATGATGAATAAAGTGATGGCCAGGCTGATCAAATAATGGAGAACAGCTGGAACAAAGATGGACGAAGTGGTGGAAATGTGGACAATTGGTTGACAGAAGGAAGAATTGATTGTCAGGTAGACGAATTGGTTGACAAGTGAACGAATTTGTTGATAGGTGTACAAAATGGCAGACAGATGGGGAAATTGAAGGGTTCAGAACTATAGTGGGCTAAGCGCCATTTACTAAAACCGTAGAAAACAAGGGTTAAAATGAAGTTATTATCATAATTCAATGGAAACATATATCAAATATTATAAAGTATACATATTAAAATTAAATGACATGTCAATCTTCAATAAACTATGGTATTTACTTAATTTTAATCCTTGTTTTCTCCGTTTTTAATAAATGGCGCGTGGCCCACTATGGCTCTGAACTCCTCAATTAAGAGACAAGTGGGAAATTTGGTGGGCACGTGGGGGAAAATTGGTAAACAAGTGGGGGGAATTAGTGATCACGTGGGAAATGGTGGAAAGATAGGGAAATTGTAGACAGATGGGGGAAATGGTGGATAGTTGAAACGATTGGTGGACAGGTGCAATGCATTGGTGAACATGTGAGTAATTTGTGGACAGATGGGAGAAGTTGTGGGTATTTGGGGGGTATTTGTGAAAAGATAGGGAAATTTGTGGACAGGTGGAGGAATTTTTGGACAGATCGGGGAATTGATGAATAGGTGGGGGGATGGTGGATGGTGGGAAATTTGTGGATATGTGGGGAATTGGTGGACAGATTAGGGGTGGGTAGGAATAATTGATGGATTGAGTAGATGGATAAATGACTGGATCGATAAGGTATGGAAGAATCGATTCCACAATCGACGAAGCGGTGGCAGAATCATTGGACTGATGGAAGTACAGACTGATCGATGGATATATAGATGCATCAATATGCGGATGGACGAAGCAATGGAAAATTTGTCGGTCCGATGGGCGACTTGACGGACCGGTGGGGGATTGAATGAATGAATGAATGAATTAATTGATTAATTAACTGATGGAGATTTATGCATGGACGTCTGAATTTGTAGATGCAGAATGAATTGAGTGAAGGAATGAATGATCTAAATCGGTGATCGTCAGCATTCGCTGAAATGGGTTACGGGTAAGTAGTGCATGGCGACATGCACTGTTGTACAGGAGGAATCATACCCGTTAGCAGTCACGAATGCACGCTGGTGCTGTAAAAGACCTGCGCGTAAGAGACGCTAGCCCGAGAGTGCAATGTTCTGATGACCGCTGATCTGAGTAGTCTACTCCATTCAAAGGTTACCTTCGGGTCCTGTGTAAGTCACTTAGAGAAATCTCATATTTAATCCATAGATGTTTATATACAAAATATTTCACTAGCTAGACTATATTGTGTAAATGCCATTTCAAACTGATGTGACGGGTTACAATTCCCGTCAAACACTTGATGTTTATTCTGTTCTATTCCATTCCATTCACTTTTACTTTAGAATGCTGTGTTTGTGCAGAATTATGGATATTACAATTCCCACACGAGTGAGGACGGAACAAGTCAAAGGCTCAAACTGGTAAAGATAAATGATGGAAGATGATGGTGATGATAAAAATGTTATTGGTGATGGTGATGAAAAGAATGATGGTGGTGATAATAATCGTGGTGATGATGATGATGATGATGATGGTGATACGGGAAATTATCAGGCAGGCAACAAGGATCCCTAGGCACGTAAGATCCAGTGAAGTTTTTTTTGCATTCGTGATGGAATGAGTTGCGTACCATTTGTGCTGCCTACTAAGCCGATTCCACCATCCACAGCAAAGGGAGAAATGAGAGAACCCTAAAAGAGAAATATGCACATCCTTGCTTTGTCTACTAGAAATACAACGCTGCCCTGTCCGGATTATGAATTCGAATTCGCGGTCATTGTAAGCCAGCACTCTACCAACTGAGCTGCCGAGCTTGCTGTTTAGAAACGCGACAAAGATGTTTAGGTGGAAACGTTAGGTGATAATTTTCTGTGTAAGAAAGTAGCTGCGTTTTTATCTACCTTACTTAGAAACAAAATTTTGAGCTTTCTTTTCATTTGAAATCAGCTGAGGTCACCAACCTCAGAGTACTTCCTTGCAGAAGTCGGAGGACGTGTTCGATTAAACCGCAGGTGATATCGGATAGCAACTTCCGTTAAAAGGAAAAGTGGTGGAGGCCAATGCCAGAGCCTTGCCGCGGTTGGCGTACTCTGTTACAACTTGGAATGCCTCGTGGTCTGAAATTGCCGTGGGGGTCTTTTACTCTTCGAGTTCTGTGTTAATTCAAAATACTTTATTCCTTTCTAGGATTATATAGACAATTGACAAAATGTTTTATTGGTGCTGCAATTCATACAAGCCATACACGGTTAATATACCTGAAAATAAAACTAATAATTTTATTTGTAAATTATGTAGGACATCGATTAGAAGATCGCTCGGTTTCCAGTCACCTATGATAAGTATGAAGACTACCTGTAACATTGTCGTTTTCTCACTAATTAGCCACACACATTCCGGTATGATTCCTTACCAAACTCTTCTGGGATATTTAATGCATAGACCACCTCTTGATCAACAGTGCAGATGCAGCTTTGTTACTTCACTTTGGAAGTTGTGTTAAGAGCTTGTGAGTCCTTCATGCAAACAAACGCACAATAGTCTTTCGCGTGTTTTTCTATAATTAAGACAGTTGTCTTTGAAATACAAATAGCCGTGAACGATTAAATTCTTAAGCAAGTTCAATGTTTTGAGACTATATGTTTCAAGTTTTCTCGTCGTCGTCATCATTAGCGTGTAGTCATTCCTTGTCATTGCTAGGGTTATTAGTTTCATTGTCTCTGTTGTCATCATTGTCATTGATGTCATCGGCAATGCCGTCTTCTTAATATCAAGTGTATTGCGTCATCTGGGTGTAAACGTTATTGTTATTGTCATTGATTCGTCATTCTCGTCGTCTTGGATATCATCGGTATTTCTGTCATCTGAATGTCCTCAGCATTGCCGTCGTTATGAATGTTATCGGTAATTGCCGTCGTCATGGATGTCGTCGGTATTTCCGTTTCTGGATATGGTCGGCATTGCCGTCGTCTTTATGTCGTCGGTATTGCCGTAATCATGAATATCGTATTATGTTAAGAAGTTAAAAAATAATGTTGCTCCTGGTATAGATGGAATTAAGAATAATACTTTCAAAATTATTATCAAATATATATTAAAACCCATGGTTCATATTTTTAACTTATGTTTTGTGCAAGGTATATTCCCAGATGTTTTGAAATGTGCCATAGTAATTCCAATATACAAATCTGGAGATAAAAATAATTTAAATAACTATAGACCTATGTCTTTACTTCCAACATTTTCCAAATTGCTTGAAAAATGTTTAAAGAATAGATTAATAAATTATTTAGAAAAACATAAAATCCTCTCTAAAAATCAGTTTGGTTTCCGCAATAATATTTCTACTGATGATGCTCTTATTGATGTTACTGGAAAAATTATCAATGAACTAGATATCGGAAACAAATGTTTGGGTATTTTCTTGGATCTGCGGAAAGCTTTTGACACTATCAATCATAATTTACTTTTGGACAAACTACATACTATTGGAGTTAGAGGTATAGTTTTAAAATTATTCCAATCATATTTTAGTAACAGAAGGCAAATTACCAAAATTGAAGATCAATTTAGTGAATACAAATATATTGATATAGGTGTACCGCAAGGAACAATTTTGGGACCTATTTTATTTCTAATATATGTTAATGATCTGCTAAATATAAATTTAGAAAAATTTAATGGATCTATATATTCATATGCGGATGATACAGTAGTTATTTTCAGTGGTTTTTCTTGGCAGGAAGCATATAGAAATGCTAATATAGGTGCTAACATTGTTAAAAAATGGCTTAATTCCAACTTCCTTTCTTTAAATATATCTAAATCAACTTTAGTTCCTTTTTCGTTAACAGCTGCCAGTGTTCAAAATTTAAAATTTAGCGATAAATATAGACTAATAATACACAGTGAAAATTATTTAGATCCCAAAAGTTGTAAATGTCCACCTTTGAAAGAAGCCACGTATGTAAAATATCTGGGTATCATTATTGATCAGAATTTAAAATGGCCTCATCACATTACTTATCTTTGTAAGAGGCTTCGTAAAACAATTTATAAATTCGTTAATCTTCGATGCTACTTACCTATTAGAGTTCTACGAAATGTTTATTTGGCCATTATTCAGTCTATCATTCAATATGGTATAATTGTTTGGGGTGGAAGTACAAAAATTAATCTTAGTCCGTTAAATTTACTACAAAAACGAATAATTAAAATTTGTTTGAAGAAACGTTTCGATTATCCAACTAAATTAATTTATTCTGAATTTAATGTATTTAATATTGAACAAATTTATAAGTATACGCTGTTAAAATTTTATCATAAAAATCGTAATAAGTTTGTATTACAGACACACAATTATGACACAAGACGAAATATTAATTCAACATTAGTAGAACCTAAATGTCTCACATCTGCTGGTCTAAAGCATAGCATAAATTTTGGCCCTCGGTTGTACAATGCTTTAACTAAATTACACCCAGAACTTCTAACATGTAACCCACTAACATATAACAAGAAAATTAGAAACGTGTTAATATCTTCAATTTGATTAAATAAATTTATAGCCTATGTGTATGAATTAATCAACCTATATTATATTTGTATTCTATAATTTTGAAATATATATTAGTCCTACTTTTCACGTGCGATATTATTCTTCTATAGTGTTAATATTATATTATATAATTCCATTGCCGCTGTAATTATATTTTAGTTCCTATTTTATTTTACTTATTTATTTATATTATTATTTTTTATTTTAATATTATATCTGAACTGCGACCGAGCACGAGCGCTGCTCATTCGGTCTCAAATTTTGTTAATACTACTGTATCTTCTTTTTATATTGCTTGTATTATTTTATTTGTATTTCTCTTTGTTTGTTTTGTAATTATATTTCTTTATTCTGTATATTTGAAATAAATAAATATTATTATTCATAGCAAAAAAAAAAATGTCGGTATTTCCGTCGTCGTGGATGTCGTCTGTACTTCCGTCGTCTGGATGTCGTCGGTATTTTCGTCGTCTGGATGTCGTCGACATTGCAGTTGTTTTGAGGTTGTTTGCATTGCTGTCGTCACAAATATCGTCTGTATTTTCGTCGTCTTCATGTCGTCGGTATTTTCGACGTCATGGATGTCTTAGGTACTTCAGTCGTCATGGATGTCGTTGGTACTTCCGTCGTCATGGATGTAGTTGGTACTTCCATCGTCATGGAAGTTGTTCGTATTTCCGTCGTCATGGATGTCGTTGGTACTTCCATCGTCTGGATGTCGTTTGTACTTCCAACGTCTGGATGTCGTTGGTACTTCCATCGTCTGGATGTCGTAGGTATTTCCATCGTCTGGATGTCGTTGGTACTTCCATCGTCTGGATGTCATTCGTACTTCCATCGTCTGGATGTCGTTCGTACTTCCATCGTCTGGATGTCGTTGGTACTTCCATCGTCTGGATGTCGTTCGCACTTCCATCGTCTGGATGTCGTTGGTAATTCCATCGTCTGGATGTCGTTCGTACTTCCATCGTCTGGATGTCGTTCGTACTTCCATCGTCTGGATGTCGTTGGTACTTCCATTGTCTGGATGTCATTGGTACTTCCATCGTTTGGATGTCGTTCGTACTTCCATCGTCTGGATGTCGTTAGTAATTCCATCGTCTGGATGTCGTTGGTACTTCCATCGTCTGGATGTCGTTTGTACTTCCATCGTCTGGATGTCGTTTGTACTTCCATCGTTTGGATGTCGTAGGTATTTCCATCGTCTAGATGTCGTTGGTACTTCCATCGTCTGGATGTCGTTGGTACTTCCATCGTCTGGATGTCCTTCGTACTTCCATCGTCTGGATGTCGTTGGTACTTCCATCGTCTGGATGTCGTATGTACTTCCAACGTCTGGATGTCGTTGGTACTTCCATCGTCTGGATGTCATTGGTACTTCCATAGTCTGGATGTCGTTCGTACTTCCATCGTCTGGATGTCATTGGTACTTCCATCGTCTGAATGTTGTTCGTACTTCCAACGTCTGGATGTCGTTAGTAATTCCATCGTCTGGATGTTGTTGGTACTTCCATCGTCTGGATGTAGTTGGTACTTCCAACGTCTGGATGTCGTTGGTACTTCCATCGTCTGGATGTCGTTGGTACTTCCATCGTCTAGATGTCGTTGGTACTTCCGTCGTCTGGATGTCGTTGGTATTTCCGTCGTCATGGATGTCGTAGGTACTTTCGTCGTCATGGATGTCGTTGGTACTTCCGGCGTCTGGATATCGTAGGTACTTTCGTCGTCTGGATGTCGTAGGTACTTTTGTCGTCTGGATGTCGTAGGTACTTTCGTCGTCTGGATGTCGTAGGTACTTTCGTCGTCTGGATGTCGTTGGTACTTCCATAGTCTGGATGTCGTTGGTATTTCCGCCGTCATGGATGCCGTAGGTACTTTCGTCGTCATGGATGTCATTGGTACTTCCGTCGTCATGGATGTCGTCGGTACTTCCGTCGTCTGGATGTCCTTGGTATTTCTGTCGTCGACATTGCCGTCTTTTGATGTTGTTCACATTGCCGTCGTCGTGAATATCGTCGGTATTTCCGTCGTCTGCATCTCGTCGGTATTTCCGTTGTCATCGATGCCATTGGTACTTCCGTTGTCATCGATGTCATTGGTACTTCCGTCGCATGGATGTCGTCGGCATTGCCGTCGTTTTGATGTCGTTTATATTGCCGTCGCCATGGATGTCGTCGATATTGCCGTCGTAATGATTGTCATCTTCATTGCCATGAATTCGTCTTAGCCATCGTCATGGATGTCATCGCCATTTTCTTCGTTATCAGGGTTGTCAGATTTTAGATCTACCAAGGAGGAACATCCTTTTTCCATCATACAGTACTTACGTTTTGTCTCAAAGAAAGAGTGACTGGTAGAGTTGACATTTTAATGACTTTACGAAAACAATGGATAAAAGATTATCCTTTTATATGCAGTTGAAGAAACTCATATGAATTTCAAAATTGGAGTTTAATCAAAAATATCGTAGGTACAGGTTTCCAAGTATAAAACAATATTTATCTGACTGTGAGTTGCATCACGTTTCTCTGGCGTCTTTCCGAAGGACTTGTGACAATAATTATACCAAATTATTAACTTAATGACTTAATATCTGACTCATTAGATTTCCCCAGATGTTTATTATTAATTTGTAAAGCTCAAATTCCAAAAGATGGCAGCATATGTAACAAAATGTTTAAACTTCAATGTTTATTAATTCATTAAAATTAAGTTACATAAAATTTGTTGATACCTAAATTCATATTTTTTATGTGACTCGGCATATTACTGCTCCAAACGCATCATTTAACATACAGTAAAATTTTCAGAGCTTCTATACATATTTGTCACTGGAGTTTAGCACTTTCATTCATTCTCTATGCCATGCATTTCTGAACGCCTGTTTATAAATGTTTAAAACTATCATATTCATCACTGAATTCGCTGTCACAAACCTTACATTTATCAAAATATTCTTTTTTTACAATGTACGAACCTACATTGTTAAGAAAATTGATTTAAATGTAACGTAATTATTTAGGCTTAGAATAAAATGGTTAAATAGGTAACGATAAAATTATACAAGTGATTTTAATTTTAAAGAGGAACTTTTTTTTGTCCTGTCTCGAATCGAAGTGGGACTCGGAATTTTTACATGAGAATCATGACATGTCCCTCCAAATCAGTACATATGACAACCCTGTTCGTTATGGAAGTTAACGTCGTTGACATCTTATGGATGTCGTCGTCATCCTTCGTCATTCATTGATCAAGTGGAAATAAATCTCAAGAAGTAGCATGTGTGATCTGAGTTGCCATGGGATTTGTCTCTCTCTCCGACTTAATACACTAATCTTTGAGTTACACAAATCACTTAGTTATTTGGGTAAGTCATAAGCACAATACACAGAGAGAATATTTTTCAGGAATTGGATATGTTATCACTAATTTTTTCTCTCCCAGTAAGAATATTATGACAAAAGCCATGCTACCGGCAACATCTTGTTATAACACTGAACGTTGTCAGATGAACAATAACGATTTTTCCTCTTAGTTCAGCGAAGTCGTTAAATGGCCAAGTAGAGAGTGCACAGTCTTGTAATACTAGTTCGCTTATTGAGATGGCATATTAATTCGGCGGAGAGAAGGGGAAAGTAAACAAAACCATAAAACTTAAGTCGATTAGCTAGACAATAAATACAAATAAATGAATCATGAACCACTTTGCAGGTGAAGGTGTACAGTTATTATAATGCTACCTAAGGTGAAATTGCGACATGTTTGCGAGCACTTAGCTGTGGAGGACAAGGGAGAGGAGGTACAGAGGTTCAGATCGCAACGGGAGTTGGCAAATGGGAATAGTGGTATTATAATTAAACTAGAACAAACGAGGAACGTGCATGGAATGTATTTCCCGTCGTTCAAGAGTTCTCTGAGAAACTTGAAACAGACTATTCAAGAACATAAACTCTATCTTCTCAAAATAAATTGTAAAAACAATATTATTGTCACTTGAGTAGAAAGCTCCTCCTGTGAGTAATGACAACAGTACATTTTTTACCTTTATATGGAAAAAAGTCCTAATGTCATCTGTACGTCAGTCACAATATTGTATTCAGCTGCACGATTTTGGGTAGATACTATTGAAAAGATCATTAATATTAAAATGGAGAGTAACGGAGGAATGATGGGAGGGAAACGGAAGAACCCCGAGAAAAATTCTCAGGAACCTTGACTTTGTTCATCACAAATACTAGAGCGGCAGAACAAGCAGTAGGAAAATGGAAAATAAAATCAAGGCAAAGAGTACTAAAAGTGTGGACTGATGACCCAAAATATTGGGGAATAAAAATAAAATGCATGTCTACAGTACTTCAATGACAAGAAAGAAGGACATGGGATGGAATATAAAAAATTGTGCGCACTGGTGAAGAGAGAAGTTAGGAAAGGCGAATAGGAATCATTGGGAAAAATATATATGAGAAATCTAACACGATGTACATGGAAAGCAGGACAGAGCGAGGAAGTGAATAGTATAATATTGTTTTACTCTTTAAGATTGATGCATGCGCACACCAACGGAGTTTTCTAAGTTGTTCCCTTATAACAATTAATCTAACAAAAGTAAAGACACTAGCGTATCATGGGAAGAACCTGCGGAAATCCAAGATTGTGTTCAAAGAAAACATAATAATGAAACAAGTAAAGAAATTTAATTATTTGGGAGTTTTATAGGTGATGACGTCCTACGTCGTGGTGTCGTGGTCTAGGGCATTCTGCCTAGGACTCGCGTTACGAAATGCGCGCTGGTTCCAGTCCTCATGGGGAAAGAAATTTTCTCATCAAATTTCGGCCACCCAGCATCGCGATGCACTTGGGCAGTTACGATAGGTAACGAAATCCGGTTGCGAAAGACAGCTATAACGGCTGGGGGGGATCATCGTGTTAACCACACAATACCTCCATTCTGGTTGGATGATCGTCCACCTCTGCTTTGGCATGTGAACTTGAACCCAGCAGCCGGCTGGTCGGTCTGGGCCCTTCAAGGTCTGTGGCGCCACGGATTATTTATAGATGATGACAAATAAAAACGTAAATAAATTATAGAAATACCAGTATATGTGGCACTTTAAAAAGAACATTAGGCAAGTAAGTGAGAAAGGACACACTGCTGAAATTCTATAAAGTGTTGGCGGTACCTGCAATCTTATATGACTGTGAATCATGGACTATAAATAAGCAAATAGAAAGAAGACTAGTAGCCGCAGAAATTAAGTTTTTTAAGATTGGCTGTCAGCCACAGGATTATAGATAAAATACGCAATGAGGATATTCGTAAATAATTGCATATTTACAGTGTTATAGACAAAATACAAGAATATAGACCAAATAAATATAAATTTATTTACTTTCGATTATAATGATGTACAAAATTAGTAGACCGGGAGAATCAATGCTCTTACTCGGGTGCAGCTCAATATGAACATGTCTGTGGAATGGACAGTGAAAGAATACCTTTCCAAATCTTGAATTACGTCCCTAGAGGAAGAAGCTCTCAAGGACGACTTTATAAGAGATGGAGTCAACAGCTTAAGATGGAGCAATGGTCTAGACCTTGATAGTTTAAGACTAAATACTACAGCGCCATCGCTGGATTTTGAACTCTGGCCTGCAGTCATCGTAAGCCAGTTCTATGCCAACTGAACTAAGAAGGCGGCTCTGAACACTTGTTAGGCCTACTGAAACTTACCCGCACTTCGTATTTGAATTCCCTATTTGTTTTATTGTCAATTTTCCAATGACATCGTTTCCTGATGAAAATACAAATTCCAATGGCATCGTTTCCTGATGAAAATACAAATTACATTTCTTTAACGATATAATTGAGTGTACCTTACAGAATTTTCCTTCTCAAGGATATTCTCTATCGCCATTGTTATGAATAGGGACCGGATTTTTATGTAATATCAGGGTGTGAAATATGTACATATTTATGTAAGAAAAATAAGCTGAATATGTACCATAATATGTAAAATCATGAAAATATTTAATATCAATATGTGGCAGGTATAGAATAGGTAAGACTCTCCAGTTGTGATTTCATAGAGCACCCGACTTTTTTACCGCATACTTGACACATTGCAATTTTTCCATCTGTAGTGAAACCTTCGTCCATCGCAATCCATGATTTTATTTTTGTCGTTAGGATTGAAGATACAGGGACCTTTTAGTTAGTTAAAAGCAGTAGATAAACTCACTTGCACTTTATACTGTAAGTACTAAAACTAGAGGACTGAGTGAAATGAATGACACAACAGTACTGCAAGCGCTTTACTGGATTAGGAGAAAATAAGAGGAGATGTGGGACACATGCATTTTAGCTACTCCCTGTGAGAAACAAAGTACATACTAAAACCTTAAACTATAGGCATTTAATAACTGTTGTTTGCCTGGAACTAAGGACGCTGTGTTTCGTACCGAAATATATCTTTTCTCGGATAGGTAAAAAGGCTTTTTAAATCTGTGTATTTCAGATTGTAAACTTCCCTAACGGAAGTTTTGTTTTTTCCTTTTAGAGCAGTAAAAATGAATAAACCCCCTAAATATGTAGATTTATGTAATATCAAGCCATAATATGTAATGTGGGGTAAATATGTAAAAATATGTAGTAGGCCTATCAAATTTGATTATATTAATAGTAATTACAAGATTCGCAAAGATTTGTTATTTATATACGGTTAGGTTGAAAGGAATATAATATGTAATTACATAAAAATCCGGTCCCTAGTTATGAACTGAGATTATGAAGTCTCGCTTTACAACAATATACAGAATTTATTGCTGGAGATCACATGGAGTTCGTCTTGTCGAAAATTTTGATCTACACGAAGCATTTTTTCTCATTTGCAAAGGAAGCTAGCATAAACCAATCTTCTACTTGTACACTGTAGGGTTACGTCTTCTTCAGTTCTTTATTGAACCTTGTCTTCATTTATGGACACAAGAATAGGGAACATTGAATGTAGACAACAGTACAGACAGCGAACGTAGATTTAACCGTGGTGCGCTTTCATAAATATTAATGTGGTGTGACAACGCTCCTTTTTAAATACTTAATTATTTGTAATAAAGATATCCTTCGTTCAAATTTATATTTTTCCGCCTATGATACAGAAACTTAATTTTTGGTAAAAGGATAAATTACAGAATTAGAAATCACGTCTTACCTTCGTTACACTCACTTTTACTATATATAACGGTGTCTTTATTGGATTTCTTACTACGCGTCAGTTACTATTAGTTTTAGATGTTAAAGTCATTTTAAAACATGGTTTCGGATCAAGCGCATTTGATTTAAATGCCGAACTATGGTAAACGTAAGGAGGACTAAGGTACAGGATGTCCTTCATAAACATTTAGAAATAGGCGTAAAATTAGGTCTAATTCTTTCACACAACGTTAGCTGTGAGAGTCGAATGAAGTTGATCTCTTAGGAAAGAAGATACGGCTCTGTAATTTTCCGCTATCAGCTGGTGATCATGAAGATTATGAACTATGGAAAAGTTATAGAATGATGGCAGGCGGAACATGTTGTAACACAGATTTTGTTCACCACAAATTCCCCTTGCACTGGTCGGGATTTGAACCCAGACTACAAGTGTGGAAACATAGTCCTTTAGTCCTTTTACTAGTAGTGTGACTATCTTAGTTTTCTTTCAGGAAATATATCTAACTTTTTGAAATTGTTAAATACTAGAACTGTCCCGTTTATGGAAATAACAAAAAATCAGATTCTAATTTTCTTACTATACACAGTTCATAATTCGTATATGACAAGAGGACTAAAACAGTCACTTCTCTTTTTATGCATTAACTCACCTTCAAATTCATTTGCTTTTAATCTCTTGCGCCCTGTGAATGTTAACCTTTCTATCCGATACTTGTCTTGAATCACCTTGTCGAATGCTTTCACGCGATCGAAAAATTTAAGTGAAGGGAAGGACAATGAACGCTAACGTTGGGAAATTTCCCGAGATCTCCATGATGTTAGTAACGGACCGCCGAAACTTTAGAAGGGTCTGGAAAGAAGTTTGGCAACAGGAGGATCCAAGGCTCGTGTCAACGGTAAAGAAGAAACCGTCCCATGTAAAGACAGCAGGACGAAGTCCAATGCTCCTCGCCTCTGCTCGCAGGCGAAAGCGTTACTTTTTCTAGTGAGAGTGTTGTAAACGAATCTGGAGCGTGTCGCCTAGTTATATTATCACACAGCACTCATGCAGCCTACTCCCCTGGACTATGACAACATTAGAGAACTGTAAGATTGGAATGAAATGTGGAAGAAATTAAGATATACAATAAATAAAGAAAAAAATAGAAATAAATAACTTAGAAGGAAATAAGGAAAAAAGTAATGAATGAAACGAGAGATATGACGATAATATAGACTGAAAAGTAGGAAAGAAACGAGTAAATACACAAGATATAGTACGTAAGAATGAATGGTAATATAAGAAAAGGTGGTAAAACAAATCATTTAAATGTGTTGAACATACGTTTTTCTACAAACTAGAACATGCTACAAACACATTAGTCTATAATTTTGTTCTCATTATGAAACTATATGCGTATAGTCAAATTCGCTGTATAATATACCTGGATGCCTGATGTAGGCCTAGTGTCGGAATGACATAAATGAGCCAGCAATTTAATGACAGTAATGATTGTAGTACTGAATTGGCTGAATTGGTGACACTACTGATGACAATAGTGTTAGCGATGATGATGATGATGATGATGATGGTGGTGGTGGTGGTGGTGGTTGTGGTAATGGCTGTGATATTAATGACGTTGAGGATAATGGCGTTATAATTTATACTATAGGCTGGTGATAATGATAATGCTGGCAACGATGATATTGGTGGTGATGTCAGTGCTATTGGTCCATCGCTGTGGAGTAACGGTTAGCATGTCTGACCGTGAAACGAGCGGGTCCGGGTTCAGATCCTGGGTGAGACAAGTTACGTGGTTAGGTTTTTCCGGGCTTTTCCCACAATCCCATTAAGAACAAATCCTCATGAAAATATCAGGAATATCATCAGCATAAACACTGGTATGAGCAACAACTTCGTACTTTTATAGCTATTCATAGGCATGCTGGGTAACTTTCGACGCTAGACTCTGGACTCATTTCGCTGGCATTATCATCTCATTTCATTGAGACGCTAGATAACCATCGTAAAGCGTCGTAAAAAAACACATCAAACAGTGCCATTGACTAGAATGACGATAGTAATGAACGTGTGATGGTAATAGTGGTGATGGTAATGGTAGTGGAGATGATGATGAAAGTAGTGATGGTTGTGATAGTAACGATTATGATTGTGACGACATAGGACTAGCTGGCAGTGGCAGTGTTGGTATGGCGGTAAATATGATGGTGATAGGGTTACCATGAGAAGGAATTCTATAGGAGACATGGAATCTAAAATAAGAGGACATTGCTGGAAAAAGGAATATTTTTTTAAAATTGATATGAAGAAAATTAAAGAATAAAAACAATGGCTCACCTTAGTCCAGAACTGGGCAGCAAGAGCGGATTCTACTCTCTCACGGGGAGCCATATGATTTCTCTTCATCCCCTTTCTTCCCCGCCGAACACTGCGCAGCGTTGATTCAGTGACAGATGAATATTAAGCGTCCCCGTTTAGAGTCTAGATCCGCTCCTGATGCCCAGCCCTGCCTTAGTCAGTTTTCTCACTAGCTGCTGAATCAGTATTACATCTGTACCCCACTTATCGGTGGAGCCCACTTTGTGCACAAGAACCTAAAGGGACAAACTTGTATCTTGTAACAAATAACTGTGGAACTGTTCACAGAACATGTCCTTGAAATTATATTTCACCATGATGATACCTCTGACTGTTTCCGTTAGCATGCGATTTCGTTATTTTGTCCATTGAGCAGATATTAGGGAAAATACTCTCTCAGCACTTCCATTGCGACTTGGGATAAATAAATAGAATTGACATATTTTTAAGAGTTCTGAGAAAGTTTCAGTGCTCGCAGAACTATTGGAATTGAAGAATTTGCACCATTGTTTATCTAAACTTAAATCTTTGTCAAAATTAACTTGGTTGGCATATCTTTGTACATTACAGAATAAAATTGATAAAATAGCTTAAAATCATGAATAGTGACTTTTTAGAGTGTAAGAATTCAATGCATGTCAATAGGTCATCATATTTTATGTTTTTATGTGCTCCAGCTTCAACCATTGAAAGCAGTTAAATTCTTTCACGGTTTTCACCATTTGTTTAGATATTCTATGTATGATATCGCACATTATTCGATATTCATATTAATACTAGTTAAAATGCGAAATGCAGAACATTTCAAATTTTTTTAAATGCCTGCCGGACAGGATAAAATAATTAAAAAAGAGGACATGTTCTCCTTTTGCCGGACGGATGGTAACCCTAGATCAGCGCGCCTTACCCGCGGACAAGACACAGCCCTACGTGCAATCGTCGCTGCTGGCGGGTATGCTGCCTCTCTATCCATTGTGCACGACGGAGCAGAGTTCCTTACCCTCCATGCACTCTACCCATATCAGCGAGTGCTGACGACCTCTGCCCTAGATCGTGATAATAGCCTAAATGACATGTGGTAGTAGCATTGGCGACAATGACGATCATAGTGGCGATGATGATAATGGTGAACATAGTGATAGTGATGTCGGTGAAGGTGATCGTGATGATAGCTACGTACATTGGTTGTGTTGATTGTAGCTAATATTAGCGGTGGTGGTGGTGATGGTAGTAATGAAGATAGAACTGATAGTGGCACTGCTAATGATGTTGATGATGATGATCATGGTCATGATTAGGAATAGTATACTGTATACGATTATGATGATGTCAGTGATGACAATTATTGTCAATATGGTATGTTAATTCAGTACATTCTAAGCTGGCTCTTTGAGCAAAACAAATGAAAATAGAAAAGAAAGAAAGAAAGAAAGAAAGAAAGAAAGAAAGAAAGAAAGAAAGAAAGAAATAGTGAAGGAAAGAAAGGAACGAACATGGGAAGGAAGAAAAAATGAACATAACAATTAATTTAAATTTCGAACCGATAGAGATAACAGTTATGTAATAAAATGCCTCTGTTCAGAAGAAAAGAAAATTTACGAACTGAAACACGTTCCATGTAATAATAATAATAATAATAATAATAATAATAATAATAATAATAATAATAATAGCTTCTTGTCTATGCGGATGACGTTAATGTTAGGAGAAAATCCACACACGATTATGGAAAACGCGAAAATTCTAGTTGAAGCAAGTAAAGCGATAGTGGTGGAAGTAAATCCCGAAAAGACAAAGTATATGATTATGTCTCGTGACCAGAATATTGTACGAAATGGAAATATAAAAATTGGAGATTTATCCTTCGAAGAGGTGGAAAAATTCAAATATCTTGGAGGAACAGTAACAAATATAAATGATACTCGGGAGAAAATTAAACGCAGAATAAATATGGGAAATGCGTGTTATTATTCGGTTGAGAAGTTTTTATCATCCAGTCTTCTGTCAAAAAATCTGAAAGTTAGAATTTATAAAACACTTATATTACCGGTTGTTCTGTATGGTTGTGAAACTTGGACTCTCATTTTGAGAGAGGAACATAGATTAAGGGTGTTTGAGAATAAGGTTCTTAGGAAAATATTTGGGGCTAAGAGGGATGAAGTTACAGGAGCTGCACGCATTGTATACTTCACCTGACATAATTAGGAACATAAAATCCAGACGTTTGAGATGGGCAGGGCATGTAGCACGTATGGGCGTATCCAGAAATGCATATAGGGTATTAGTTGGGAGGCCGGAGGGAAAAAGACCGTTGGGGAGGCCGAGACGTAGGTGGGAAGATAATATTAAAATGGATTTGAGGGAGGTGGGATATGATGGTAGAGACTGGATTAATCTTGCTCAGGATAGGGACCAATGGCGGGCTCATGTGAGGGCGGCAATGAACCTCCGGGTTCCTTAAAAGCCAGTAATTAAGTAATATTAATTAGTCCGTCTCTATTTGTTCATAATACATGTGAAGTCATTTGTCTTTGTATTGCAGTCTTTTAATAACACTGGATTTGCCTTTACTTTTTCTAACATACTTTTATTGGTCTTGTATTCTCGCTGTATTTATTTAGCCGCTTTCCAAGTGGATTTCACTTTTATTCTCGCTATTGCGAAATTATCAAGCTGTTCATTGACCGTATTTGGCTTCTGTAGAGGAGATCGGGTAATGTCAAGGCAGAATACATTTTTTCTCTGAGTTGTCTTCGTACTGGAGAACATTTTAAATTATAATTTATTGGTTAAAAAATTCTGAAAAATTATTTTAGTATTCATTAAAACCTTGTTTTTCATTTCCAAAGGAAAAGAAGAGTTAATGTATATACAATAGATCCTGTAATAAATTAACTACAATGCAAGACTTATTTTACACATTAGAAATGAAATAACAGGTCAACTGCATCTGTTAATAGTAGTCTATATTATGCAACGAGCTTATAATGGTATCGCAGTAATTAAGACTCGAATGCGTTTATGAAACGAGCGTAAGCGAGTTTCGTAATTTTCATGAGCGTCTTAATTACCATTATATTCAAGATGCATACCACTGTTTTTGTTGGACAATAATTAAATGTCTAAGTTCTAAGTTTTTACAAATATCGTACCTTGTTACTTTGCTGATAATGAAATGATGACCATGAATGTATTTTCAGCGTGTTCCTGAGTAGTGCAACAGATGACAGGTACTTTTCCGGGTATTCCTTATTTATTGATTTTTTAGGTCGTTGGTTTGGCGATTTTAACCTCAAAGCAACACACATTGAAACATAGGAAATGAACTCAGTTTATTAAAATATTAAAATTAAAATTTATTTTATTTTAAATACATGTTGTTGATTGTACAGTTTGTGCCTGCCATTTTGGATTTCTCCTTTCGAGGCTTGCGAGTTGTTGCGCTTACGATATTAACCAA
Source organism: Periplaneta americana (assembly GCF_040183065.1). Classification (NCBI taxonomy): domain Eukaryota; kingdom Metazoa; phylum Arthropoda; class Insecta; order Blattodea; family Blattidae; genus Periplaneta; species Periplaneta americana. The sequence continues at coordinate 70,726,168 of NC_091120.1, read as the reverse complement.
TATCGCTTATGCTTAGTTGGAAATCGATAGTTGGAATAACATAATGAATAGCAGTACTTTAATGTATGTCTTTAAGGTATAGTTACATCATATGTATGTGGTCCAGCAAAAATGTAATTTAATTAATTTTGGGAAGAAATGTTTTCTGTTCCTATGTTTATTCCTTTCTGAACTGAAATAAAATATGTTGTGCATATTAAAGCATCGACAATAACTAGTTTCTTATTTAAGCTAATTCCGGTGTGTTCTGTAGCCATTGCTGTCCCAATTCAGTTTGTTACACTTCGCCATTGACCTTATACAAATTTCCCTGTCATAAATATCTGCTCTTACTATACTGGTTATTGATTCGGTCACTAAACGGATGGATGGATGGATAATGGAAGGATGGATGGATGAATGGATAAGTGGATGGAAGAATGGATGGATAATTGGATGGACGGATGAATAAATGGATGAACAGATGGATAGTGGATGGATGGATGGATGGATGGATGGATGGATGGATGGATGGATGGATAGATACAAATAAGATATTGTTGAACGGAACTGTTGCCATGCATACACTTTTCAGTCAACCCTCAGTTAACCATTGTTGTCTGAAACCAACATTCTTACTTACTTACTTACTTACTTACTTACTTACTTACTTACTTACTTACTTACTTACTGGCTTTTAAGGAACCCGGAGGTTCATTGCCGCCCTCACAAAAGCCCGCCGTTGGTCCCTATTCTGAGCAAGATTAATCCATTCTCTATCATCATATCCCATCTCCCTCAAATCCATTTTAATATTATCTTCCCATCTACGTCTCGGCCTCCCTAAAGGTCTTTTTCCCTCCGGCCTCCCAACTAACACTCTATCTGCATTTCTGGATTCGCCCATACGTGCTACATGCCCTGCCCATCTCAAACGTCTGGATTTAATGTTCCTAATTATGTCAGTTCTAGCTTTTATTTTTTGCTGAATGGGATTAAATTTGCTCATTTGATGGATTTGCATAACATATTTATTTATTTATTTATTTATTTATTTATTTACTTATTTATTTTATATATCGAGAACATGAAATTGTTTAAAATATAAATATACTTTCTAATTTCATTGCTATCAATTTCTAAATTCCTATAAGAAAGGAGCAAAATGATTCTATTGCAGTTAAATTAATCCCCGTCAACATCCGTGTGTGCCATACACCAAACAAATTTTACATGGACTCTCCCCATCGTTTACCTCAGGTTTTAATTCACTGCAGTAGCTGGTTTTTTAACATGCGACCTTAGGCTAGTATGTTGGCCAGTCATAAGGGATATGACTTGAATGGCACAGCTAACAAAACCCGACCCTTCTCCTTTCTACCTTCTGAGAGCTCTGCAACACCAGATTAAAAAAGATAAATAAAAAAACATGGTAGATGTGCAAGTCGCATGACATTTCGGTCAATAGAGGATTAATTACATAAATAATCATGTTGTTTTAAAATAAAGAATGCTACTGGGGTACAATGAAGTTACTAGAAGTCTTTTATGATTACTTTTCAAGCATCTTAGTTTAAAGAAGTTACTAAGTTCACAGATTTACAGTATTAATATCCTTAAAGTGAAAGACGAACTCTAGTGTTATGTTTATCTGAAAGTACTGTTGTACTAACCGCAAGTTACGGCTCATGCATTTTGTCAAGACACTCCCCCACTCTTCCTACAGAGCTGCGTACGAGATTGGATGAGTCTACTTACGAATTATAGGGGAATAGGTTACTCTTTGCTTTGAAGTCTGTAGATACACGCCCGATCTTACCTTCTACTCCTACCCCCTCGACAGAAACTTTGTTCTCGTACTGCACATCGCGAGTGTCTTGACAAAATGCATGAGCTGTACATACCCAAACCATACCAGCTGACTACGACAAGGTTCGCAGAGTATCCAGGTTTCGAAAGACAACCTTTCTTTCAGCCTCCTCCTCGCGTTGTCAGTCGGCGATCGGGGAATACCATAGAATGATAATGGATTGGGGATCGGTCGGAATAATGATGATGTCTAACATTGGACAACGGAAGAGCCCCTAGAATAACCATAACAGTAATCATGTCAGCCACAAGTGTTACCATGGATTTTAAAAATTCCAGTCTTAGCCGGGACTCGAACTCGAACCGATTGCTTCATAGTGTGATAGTTCATGCAAATAATGGATAGGCCCCGAGATCGAGACCTGCTTGATTTATTTTTTGTCATGTTATTCTATATTCACGATTATTGCTATACTTTGGTCATTGATGTGTAACAAGATCAACTTCAAAAACCAATTCTTTAAAAGGTGCACTAGTGATAATATTGAAATTAGTTGTCTCTCTAGATATATGGGAAAATGTCACCACTGTAATCATCATTATCATCTGTAAAATTCAAGGATTGGACCTTGTGGTCTATTACGAGATTCAAAATTTTAGTCACAAAATCTGATGCTGATCTGAGAACGTTATTCCCACATTTCTTTTCTTCCACTTGGTTTATGACAGCATTAGGCTTCCTTATGTTACATAGAATCAGCCATTCTTTATACACGATGATTTCACTGGGCTCTATAATAATTTACTGTTGGTGACTCAGGAGAAGACGAGAGCGGACTGAGGAGGAAGGGATGTGAACAGATAACGTACGACAACACGTGCAATATTTGTACTGCAGTAAGCGGAAACATTAGGTCTCCTTCTGTTCAACTTAGCTTTAATTTCCATACGCATTGTTACTCATGTTTCCTGCACGAGTAATAACCTGGCTACTGGGATGCTCATCTGAGCGATGTTTATAATAATCAACAGCGATAGTCAAGAAGGTCACATTCTTTCCTCTCGTCTTCTCCTGAGTAACGGGCAGTAGATTCTGTATCTTGTACAATGTTGATTTCTTGAGATCTGAAGTTCATTCCGGATATGATCAGCTCGTATGAAGAAGCTCACTATTCATAAGAAATTTTGTTTGATGAGTGTCTAACAGTTTATGCCCTTTTTATACGAAACGGCTTTCAGATTCACGAAGTGGGCTTACAGTTGGAAAGGGTGTAATTCTGTGTAATGTTAATACTATATTTTATACACAATTTCCCCACTTATGTTTTCTAAAATTCGCTTTTTAATTATATTTATTTTGTTAAAATTAATAATGATCAGGCTAAGGATACGAGAATGAAGTGAAGTTCTAACAGTGGAACGGAGTACAGATGGAGTGAGGTGGCGCGTTGAGTTCTGTTTACCTGTACCTTGGTGTACACTGTACAGTGATGAGAGGTACAGTATTCTTCCATCTCCCTCTACGAAACGAACTCAGGCCATCACAGTGCATTTTCAATTCATAGTAAACATTTTTTTTCGAACTAGTTACAAGTATGTACATGGTTGTTCATTGTAACGCTAACGCCTTCAACGTCGCCGAGGAACACGAAAACTTGTACTATTAACAGTAGAATATAACGCAGCACATTGATATCGTTGTTTACATTCACAGTATGTCTGCCTACTATGTTCAAAGAACTCTATAGTCTGTCTACTATGTTCAAGAAACTCTGTAGTCAAGTTGTGCGTACATTGGTTGCTAAAGTGTTCCGGATCCTAAGCCTGATAATGATTCTTCCGATGATCAGTAATCTAGTTGTGAACTTACATTGACAAGATATTTAAATGGAGTAAGTTTATTTGTTATTTTCCCAAAATATTATTTTGCAACAAGTAATATGATGGTAAAATAATATTGTAATCATACACAGAAGAAAGCTGAAAATAAACTCTCATGTTCTCCTTGTATTCTACTCGTTCGCCTCGTCTTCCCCTTATTTTCCTTGACTTCTCCTTGTCTTCAACTTGTTCTCCTGTCTTTACTTTGTTTTCCGTATCTTTTCTTTGTTTTCTTTAGCTTGTTCTTGTTCTCATTTTATTCCCGGTATTATCTTTGTATCCCCTTGTTCTCCTAGTTTCGCCTTGTTTTCCTTGTCTTCTCCTTGTTTTTCTCGCCTTTCCCTTGTCCTACTTGTCTTATCCTTCTTTTACTTATCCTCTCCTTGTTCTCTTTTTTCTCCCACTCGTTCTCTTTCTCATTGCCTTGTTATCCTTGTATTTATTTGTCTTGTTCTCCTTCTCTTTGCGTTTCCTCTTCTTTTCCTTATTCTTCTTATATTTTTCCTTCTCTTTATCTTTTTCTTGTTTCCCTCTTCTTCCCCTTGCTCACCTTATATTCCCCTTGTTCTCCAAGTCTTTCCCTTGTTCTCCTCGTCTTCTCCTTGTTCTCCTCGTCTTCCCCTTGTTCTCCTTGTCTTCTCCTTGTTTTCCTTGTCTTTCCCTTGTTCTCCTTGTTTTACCTTTGTTTTATTTGTCTTTCTCTTGTTTTCTTGTCTTTCCCTTGTTTTTCTTGTATTTCCCTCGCTTTCCTTGTCTTCCCCTTGTTTTTCTTGTCTTCCCCTTTTTTTTCTTGTCTTCCTCTTGTTTTTCTTGTCTTCCCCCTGCTTTTTGTCTTCTCCTTGTTTTTCTTGTCTTCCCCTTGTTTGTCTGTCTACCCCTTGTTCTCGTCTTCTCTTTGTTTTCCTTGTCTTCCCCTTGTTTCCTTGTTTTCCCCTTGTTTTCCTTGTCTTTCCCTTGTTTTCCTTGTCTTCCTCTTGTTTGTCTGTCTTCCCCTTGTTCTCGCCTTCCCCTTGTTTTCCTTGTCTTCCCCTTGTTTTCCTTGTCTTCCCCTTGTTTTCCTTGTCTTCCCCTTATTTTCCTTGTCTTCCCCTCGTTTTCCTTGTCTTTCCCTCGTTTTCCTTATCTTCCCCTTCTTTTCCTTGTCTTTTCCTTTTTTCCTTGTCTTCCGCTTGTTTTCTTTGTCTTTCCCTTGTTTTCTTTGTCATCCCCTTGTTCTGCTTTTCTTCTTCTTGTTCTCATTGTCTTACCCTTGTTCTCTTTTCTCTTGCCTTATTTTTCTTGTTTTACCTTGTTCTCCTTGCCTTCACCTTGTTCTCCTTGCCTTCACCTTGTTATCCTTGTTTTCTCCTTGTTCTCCTTGTTTTCTCTTTGTTCTTCTTGTCTTCCCCCAAGTTCTACTTGTCTTTCACTTCTTCTTGTCTCCATTTTCTCTTTTCTCTCCATGTTCACTATGTCTTTTATTTGTTGCCTTTGTCTTTGCCAATTTATCCTTGTCTTTTCCTTGTTCCGCTTGTCTTCTCCTTGTCCTCCATGTAGCGACGAGGGGAATTGCATTTTCATGTAATTGTAAACGAGTGGATTTAGCCGTGACATGACAGATTTGATTATGTACGAATATTACAAAAATGGAACCGCTTCGGCAGATATTGTATAAGCCTACGCATTCTTATATCAGAGAACACCCCATGAAAGTGCTGCATTCAATGGGCTTCAAAAGCAAAAAGCAGGATTGCTATAAAGGAAAACTGAAACCGACAATAATTTTATTGAGGAACATTTCGTAATTCCGAGTGAAATACGACAACATTGCTTTCTTCACTCACTATTACAGCACGCGCCAGAGTAAACAGAACCAGTTCCTTGAATATCCACCCACGTAGCTCGAATATCTTTGAATGAACTATGCATAAAATAAGCTTGCAGGATACATAGAGTCCCGTTGCTAGGATGTATGCTGCTGACCGGGAGACTGCTACGTGTGATGTTCAATAAATGGACGAATAAATTACAAGCTTAAACAGAATAGTGTGATGTAAGACGGAGCTGGAAGAGTGCCGCCGCAGGGTGCGAGTCCGGGATGTTGACACCGGGACGAATGGAACACCGTTGTATCGATACGCACTCACTTTTCTTGGTGGGAAAGTTTTAAGATAAACTGTTCCACCAGTCGCTAGGTATGCGCTGCTATCGCCCGTGTTTTCACGGCCGCTTTATATATAAAGCTGGCCTAGAACTTGAGATCTTCAGTTTCTCTTCGACCTTACACACTCGTCAGCTGTTAAAGGAAATCTTCCTTGGGAATCATGCTGGTAAGTTACATCACGGCAGCGATTCGTGATGTTCTATTGTTGTGCAGCCTCTTGAGCAATTGTGCTTTATCTTCTCTTAATGGTGATTAAATAATTTTGTTTTCGCGTCATTGTATGTAATTTCAACAGTGAGAATATTAAGTCCTTAAAGAAATTGAAAGTGAAACGTAAAAATACTGTTAAATATTGGGTTTTTAAATTGCATTGTTACAGTGTTTCACACTTTGGTTTTATATTTGTTAAAAGTGATAATTAAGACAATTGAGCTTAAAAACATTTTGACAGTTTTAGCGATTATTAAATATTAAAATTACTTATTAAGTAACTCATGGGACATGTTTTCCGTAAGGAATAATTTTCAAATACCTGTCGTCGTTAATAACAGGAATGATATATTCTGCAAAAATGGATTTTAATTTCTTATTTAGTTACAGTACTTACGTGTTTTATAACAGGCCTACTACAATTCGTATAGGAAGCATATTCATTCAGTAATTACTTCCAAAATTTTAGAGCAAGGGAAAATAAGTGCTTTACAATCAATTTATTTTATTTCTCTGTTTTGTGATTTCGAAATAGCTTAAATAGTTTACTGTAGTAGTGTTTTCTAATTTTGTTTCTCTAGTTGAAATAAGGACAGTATAGACTACACCGTACAACAATTACATTTATATTTTCATTCCGTACAACAATTAAATTTATATTTTCATTCTTGTACCTGTGTAACAGCAACTTGTTTAAACACATTCTACACATTTCATGATGATTGTCGCTGTGCAACGATTTTGGATATTACACCGTGTAAAATATACAGATAACATACTTTCAACATTTTGGAACTACATCACCAGGGATGATTGGGAAAGAGGAACAAGAGAACAAATTTGCCGAGTCCGTTGTCCTGGAGAGCAGATTTGGTGACGAATCCGACAGATAGGTTTTCCCTCTTTTTTTTCCCCCCCTTAGACTAATATTCCGGATGATGGAAGCCAACATGTAGTTTCAAAAGGTTGGATGTCTCTACATTAAAGACAGGATGCAAGTCCTCGCATTATTTTAGGTCAAAATATTTTATTACCATAATGACTTAATTTCTGGATATATTGAACTAATGCAGAATGAATAAATATAAAGTTATATAATTCTGTGATATGTATCAAGAAATAAAGATACTTATCATCACTAGTATTGCTGCCATAGCAATATTAGTAATAACGACAATAATGATAATAATGATAATTATATTAATAATAATAATAATAATAATAATAATAATAATGATAATGATGATGATGATGATGGCAACAGCAATTTTAACAATATTGACAACAATAATTATTATTAAATAATAATATTATATTATATTATATTATATTATATTATATTATATTATATTATATTATATTATATTATATTATTATTGTTGCCATTGTTATTACTATCGTCGGGTCCACACCTGTGGAGTAACGGTCAGCGCGTCTGGCCGCGAAACCAGGTGACCCGGGGATCGAATCCCGGTCGGGCCAAGCTACCTGGTTGAGGTTTTTTCCGGGGTTTTCCCTCAACCCAATATGAGCAAATGCTGGGTAACTTTCGATGCTGGACCCCGGACTCATTTCACCGGCATTATCACCTTCATTTCATTCAGACGCTAAATAACCTAGATATTGATACAGCGTCGTAAAATAACCCAATGAAATAAAAAAAAATATCGTCGATATTGTTAACATTACTATTGCCGTTATTATCGTCATTATTATTATTATTATTATTATTATTATTATTATTATTATTATTATTGGCGATATTAACATTATTTTGCCATTAATATTATGTTTATGATTATTGTTATGATTATTTTATCATCATTATCATTATTATGTATTATTTAATATGTTCATTGTCTCCAATCCTATTTATTTTATTGGGTTATTTTACGACTCTGTATCAACATCTAGGTTATTTAGCGTCTGAATGAGATGAAGGTGATAATGCCGGTGAAATGAGTCCGGGGTCCAGCACCGAAAGTTACCCAGCTCTTCAATCCTACTAAAAGTTTTGGTGGCCATTGACATTCCCACATTCGGTATCCCCATGACTTTTATTGATTATTATTATTATTTTTTTATTTCTATTTTTATCACTGTCTATAACATTCTATGTTTAGTAATAAAACTTAATAGCCTGCTTAATACAAAATATTAACCCTTGTCATTTTTTTTCGTCATATCATCTCAGTTACTATAATTTCTTACTTGTCACATATATTAGGCTTATTACATTTTCATACTTAAGTATTCAATATCTATCCTTATTTATTTAGTATCTTGCTATCTTCATGTAAGAGTTCTTGACTATTATAGTCACTTCAGTAAAATCCTTGCACCTCGACTTTTCAAATTCTTCTATCCCGTCTTTCCGTTTTCGTTCATCAGAGTTCATTATATCTACACTCTATTCTTCTACATAGCTATTCTTCTCTTACACTACAAGCTCTCCATTGCTCCTATTGCTCCACTTTCGTTCTTATTCTACTAAGTTTCCGTTCGTTACCTTTTATTATCCTTCGTTTTTCCTTTAAATTTTTCCTCTGTTACTGTAACATCTCTTTATATTAGTCTACAATATCCAGTTTTATATCCAGCTTCTCTCTTATTTTTGTATCTTTCCACAGATAATCCTCATTTCTGCCTCTCCGTAACTGTTACACACCTTAGCAAACAACACACTTCTTTAATCTCATTTTCTCTACTTCTTGAAATGTTTTCTCAAGGTTATGGCTGGCTCCAATTTGATCTAATTGTCTGCGATTCCTTCCTACTTTTATGTAATTCTGTGCAATCTCCTCTCTCTCTGTTTCTTTCTTTATTATTATTATTATTATTATTATTATTATTATTATTATTATTATTATTATTAATATCTTTATTATTACTGCCATATTTCACTCTTACTTTGAGACAGGAATAGAGATTAAGAGTGTTCGAGAATGAAGTGCTTAGGAAAATATTCGATGCTAAGAGAGATGAGCTACAAGAAAATGGAGAAAGTTACACAACGCAAAACTGCACGCATTGTATTCTTCACATTTATAATTATGAACATTAAATTCAGATGTTTGAGATGGGCAGGGCATGTAGCACGTATGGGCGAATCCAGAAATTCATATAGAGTGCTAATTGGAAGATCTGAGAGGAAAAAGACCTTTGGGGAGGTCGAGACGTAGATGGGAGGACAATATTGAAATGGATTTGAGATATTTGAGATATGATGCTAGGGACTGGATTAATCTTGCTCAGGATAGGGAACAATGGAGGGCTTATGTGAGGACGGCAATGAACCTCCGGGTTCCTGAAAAGCCATTTTGTAAGTAAGAAACTAATTACTATTATTATTATTATTATTATTATTATTATTATTATTATTATTATTAATAGTGTGCTTATGTTATCACATCTTGTGCTAGTAAATACAACTTCGCTACCATTACTACAACTACCATTGCTACTACGTCTTGTACTTTTACTGTTCTTTCATTAGTCTGTTTCAGTACTTTCCCCATCAGTTACTCTGTAGCCATGTCTTTGTATGGGGAGAACACTATTAACACGTTTATATCAGTGCATAAATGCTAACAAAATAAGCGAAACAACATTGTGCATGGTCAGTTGTAGATGGGTGAGGGCTTGGGAACATCACGTGCGATTGGAAAAAGTTTTTGACAGAAGTGGCCATCAAGCTTAGACCTCACATAGGCTACTTCCTCACTGTTCCAAATTCTCTTGCAAGGACGCCCGATTTCGTGCCCTATGATTATTTCTCCTCCCATGCCCCCTTCTTTCAGTATTTATCATTTCATTTTCATTAAAGACTTCACACAAATTTGTCAGCCATTTCTCGATCATGTTGGACTTATATAACTACTACTGTACTATACTTCACTCCATAATGTCTGACAGCAGAAGTATAATTGGTATTCAACCAATGGAAGACGTCTCAATCCATGCTTATCTTGAAATTGGGCGGAGATAGAACGCCCAACTTCAAGTCAAGAGTGGAATGAGACCTCTGCCATTGGTTGAATAGCAATTACATTTCACTCCTCCTCTGTCGGCAATGTTTACTTCTCCTGTCAGATATTATGGAACTAAATGTAGTATTGATATTGTTCCTGCTACTACTACTACTACTAATACTGTAATTACTACTACTACTGTAATTACTATTACTACTACCACTACTACTACTACTACTACTACTACTATTGCTGTTACTATTATTTTATTATTATTACCATTGTTGCTATACTACTACTATTACTACTACTACTACTACTACTACTACTACTACTACTACTACTACTACTAGTACTGCTGCTATTACTATTATTTTTATTATTATTACCATTGTTGCTATACCACTACTTTACTACTGCTGCTACTACTACTACTACTACTACTACTACTACTTCTTACATTTACAGTACACACCTGTAGAGTAACGGTTAGTGCGTCTGATCGCGAAACCAAGTGGCCCGGGTTCGAATCCCGGTCGACGCAAATTAGCTGGTTTAGATTTTTTCCGGAGTTTTTCCTCAATCCAATACGAGCAAATGCTGGGTAACTTTCGGTGCTGGACCCCGGACTCATTTCACCGGCATTATCAACATTTCATTCGGACGCTAAATAACCTGAGATGTTGATACAGTGTCATAAAATAAACCAATAATAATAATAATAATAATAATAATAATAATAATAACTTAATTTACAGTGTTTGGGTGCCACTAGGCTTTGCTTTACTAATGTTTTATATTGCTATCCTAGATGTTTTACGTGACAGCGAGTAAAAGGTACGGAATATATTTTTTACATTTTATGGCACTTAAATGCTGTCTTCATCCATTATTGTACAATTATTTTACCCATACTAATATTCATCATTACCATTATCATCATCATTATCGTCGTGATCATCACAATACATTCATTACTGTGTGGAACATAGGGCCTTGACAAAATTTCGCCAGGTTATTGTTTTGAGCTGGATTTTTAATCTGTCTCCATGTATCTTTTGTGGATTACAAAATTAGTTTCGATTGTTGTTCTCCATGTATTTTTGGGCCTCCCCGGCTTGTTTGCTTGAGAAATCTATTCTAATTCCTGCCTTGCAATATGACCCAGTTGTCTTCCTGGGGTATGTCCAATCCATCTCCGTTTCCTTAATGTTATCTGTTGCTTGGTAGGACTCTGATTTGTGCAGTAATTATCCTTAGGCTGTCATTTATACAGTAATTGGCCTTAGGTTGTCATCTGAGGTGATGTTTAGCCACCATATTCTAGTTGTGTATACCTACGTAAATTGTTGTTGTTTAGTGAAATGTCCGAAAACAGGTCTCAAACTCATAAGTGATACCAATAAGGCATCGCTCATGAGGCAGTTAAGCCAGGAGATAATGGGTTAGGTTGGCCAGTTCCTTTCCCTCTCCATTGAATACATCGCTGGCTAGATACATATTACTCTAATCAGACTCCAGATGTATACAAACAATTGTTCTTCCTCTGACACATATCGTCAAGTGAGATGTACTGCCTGGTAATAGAGGTACTGTACATATCAGCCAAAAGCTCAGTCAGAGATTCCTACATAAGTTATCGGTTTATAACAGGGTTTAAGCCACAGTCGACTTCTAAAAATGCAACAAACTTTCAATGTAAATCTGCAAAAATGCGACAACCACATTGGATTGCAGAAATGAAGATGGTAATGGACAAAATTAAAATGTAGATGTGTTTCAACTGATCTGAATTTAAATGAAATGTTAATGGCATGTTCAAAAAGATAGGGCCTATTGAGCAATTGATGTTCAGAAATAGATTTAAAAGAGTGGTGCAATTCATGTAAGTTAAGTTCTTCTAATTGATTTATAAAATTCCATCGCATACTGTAAATTGTGAGTGAGGATTTAGTTGCATGAATTTTGTAAAAACTGAAATTATAAACCGCCTTTCAGTAAAAAGAGCTAGCACTCTGCTAACAATAAAACTTGAAGGACCTATTCGTAAAGAATTTAAATGTTTAGAGTGCTCATAAAATAACGTACCTATTCTAATGTGATGTAAATTCAGCAGTAATTGATTCTAAACATACCTACTTGTAAGGATTTACTTACATAAGTATATCTAGAGTGTGGTAAGATGGATTGAAAGTAATAGCCTAAAACTCCCAGAAAAAATTGTATAACTTTTTGTTTCAGAATACTTTATTAAATGTATCATTCTGTAGAATTGTTTATAATATTTCACAAGCTTTTCGCAAATTTATATAAATAAAATTTTACGTTTGTGCACTTTTGCGACAATTATTTATTTTATAGCTTAAACCTTGGTTTATAATAAATAAAAGATCTGCAGCCCTCTATTAATGCTACTAACCCCTCATGTTTTTGCATTCATGTAACAAAACACGATTTCAAGCTGGATGTAGAAATCCTAAACTAGTGTTTCTGTGAATTTCGCTGGATTCCATATTGGCCCTAATTTAGTAAAACCTCCTTCCGGCTTGTTCTCCGTCCCTACTAACCACGTTTTCCGGTAACAAAACTGTTCCATTCTTTCATTTTGTGCTTTGAAAATATTGCTCCCCAAAAATTGCATTGCCTGATCAAGGAATAGAATTGTAAACTTCATGTCCGGGGTCAATGTCCGAGACAATATATTGGCAGAAAGCCTTCGTAATTTTCTTCAGGTTTACGAAGATGATGCATTAAAATAGGCCACGGCCACTGCGTTGTTGGAGGCTGAGGTCACGCCAGCAAGGTCAGTGACAGCGGGACAGTGAAAGCGCTCGGTTTCATACCTGTTTTTACGCCGCGTTTTGTATAGTATCAGTTACATTCCTCTTCAGTGAAAATTACTGTGGAGACTTCGAAAGGCATCTCACCCTTGCCGCATTCACCTTTCCCTTCTTTATTTATGCTGTTTCCATGGTAACTTAACTGCATTAGCTGCAGACTCTTCACTTTTTCCATGTCAAGCTAAAGCTTTCTTTTGTTTTTTGTTGCTGCAGTGGTTTCTACCTAGTGACTTGTCATTTGTTGGACAATTATACACAGACAGCGGCGAGCATTCCACAAAGAGAGCAATGAGAGCCACGTAGATGACACATACTTTGTATAAACTTCACACGTTTTGCAGCATTTTAAGTTCTTTATCATAGTTTGCCTATATCGCACCAATTTTCACGTAGGCTAAACCAGGCAATGCAAAACGTTTATACACTTGTTGATATTCTAGAAACCTGAGGCGCGTTTCACAATGTTTACAATATTTGTAAATTTTGAACTTCGTTTGTAAATTTTAAACTTAGTTTGTAAATTTTAAACTTCAGTTCTACTACTTTAGAAAGGAAATGGAATCTTTACAAAAGAAATTTTGTGCAATTTACAAGTGTTTTGTTTGACGATCGAGAGTAATTTTTACAAATGCGTAAACTATACTTATAAATATAGCACATTTTGTACAATAGTTCTTAGATATTTAGGGCCGAATTCATATACATTTTTAGCGCGGGCTTCCGGTGGATGATCAGCGTTTTTCGTATTCATAAACCAGTTGTTAGCGATAGCATATGAATTGAATTCTGTACTAGTAACCAGTGGATAGCCGGGGCTAGCTTAGTACGCTCGTAGCGCGTGCTGCGAAATGTCTGTGAATAGCACCCTTAAAGATTAACATTGCAACAAATTGTTAATAAACAAAAAAAAAAGTGTATTTATTAAATTAATTTTTGAGTAATTGGATACCATTAAGATTTAAACTGAGGAGTTGCGATGTTATTTAGCAAGATAAAGATTTTGAATTTAGGCCTAGTCAAGGAAGATACAGGCGTAAAATTTTCCTGTAAGAAATTGATAACAAGTTCGTTATTGTATGAATTTAATGAAAGGTTTCGAATGAGTCCAGTTGCGATGGAATCTCTCCTACAAGATAATCACATGCAATATCAAACGAAATAAGTGGTGCCCTAACCTCAAAGCAACGACTGTGTGTTGCTTTGCATTAGTTGGATATTGGTTGTCAGTTCCATGCAGTAGCAGATATTTCTAAGGCTTTGGTGTGCAGAAATGCCCAAGAGTAATTGATGCTACTAACAGAGTTAAATTTAAAGGAAGAAATTGATCACCAAATGTACTTACTGCGGCACAGGATTTCAGTGCTTTTGCTGGGTTTCTTAATGTTTGTGTGGTTGTGGATGGAACATTAATACATACTAATGGACCAACACAAAATAAAGCTGATTTTGTGAATAGACACGGCAACTATTCTATCAATTACATGTTTGTACATGAACCAAATCTGTTATTTACTTATTTGACTGAATTTGGCTCTTCCTATGGTCATTGCAGTCATAGGCCAATCGACGTATTAAGATACTTTAACAATCACATCACTTCACTGTCGCCAATGTAGCAAAATCTAGATAATTTTAAATATTTCTGAACAATATTTTATATTTCCTGTTGGTGAAATATGGTTCAGCAACCTTATAGTTACCAATTTTAGGATAAAATATAAACATTTCCATGGATAGTGGTAAAAACAGAGCAACTTTAGTTCTGCTCCTTAGCGAGTTTTGTAATGTTTCATTGGCTACAGTGCCAATAATGCTTAACGACGCAGTACAGGGTTCATTATTACCAAATTCAATCTTGAAGTTTCGCAGCCTCCATGTTCTTGCGAATTCCATGACGTAAAACTCCTCTTGCTTTGATGTCGCTATCTTGTGTAGCACTACACAGCGTCTCTGGTGGTGAATAATAATAATAATAATAATAATAATAATAATAATAATAATAATAATGTTGTATTTAATGACGCTCGCAACTGCCGAGGTTATATCAGCGTCGCAGGTGTGCCAGAATTTTGTCCCGCAGGAGTTATTTTATATGCCAGTAAATCTACTGACATGAGCATGTCGCATTTAAGCACACTTAAATACCGTCGACCTGGCCCGGGATCGAACCCGAAATCTCGGGTACAGAAGCCCAGCGTTATACCAACTTCGCCAACCAGGCCGACTCTGGTGGTGATGACATCAGCTATAGTCCCGTCTCTCTTATTTTCGGCAGCCAATGACGTTGCAGGTTGGCTACATTTAAACGTGTGCGTCTTGTCATTCGCTGCTGATGACGTTATGCACTTCCTAAGGCTCGATAAATACGTACGCCATTTTAGTTCTTTCGTTGGAGTTCGCAGAAAGCGCACGAGGACGTTATTTGCCGCTCAATTATTTGCTCAGTTACAGTGCGTTTGATTTATTATCATATGGGCTACGACAAGTTAATGTTTAACAATGCGGCAAATAGATTCCTCGTCTGGTAGCTCGGCAACGAAAGAACAAAAATGGCGAACGATACTACCTGCCTAGACTTTATAGACTTCTTAAGGTGTAAGCAAAGAGAAGTGACGCTGGAAATAACAACGACGCGACTGTAGCAAATAAACAGACGATAACTTTCACTATTTTGAATAATTGATCGTTTATCATTGTTGTCACTCTCACTAGAGGTCTTTATTTTTACACCATTCTTTTTTAATCATGGCTTACTTTGTTTTGTGCTTTCTATACTTTGTTCGACTCTACTCCTTGCGGTTTTAGGCTACTTTTCTTTTTGTGCCTTTGAGTACGTATATACATATACATATTGGAACGTCTTTATCAGTCTTGTCCTTTTGCCTGTATACTTCGACTCTACTGGCAGTCGTAGACCAATTGATTGGGTTTAGCAGTCTTTACTTCACCAACAAGAAGGATGCTCTTTGCACTCTACCTTCTTCTGTTTACCTGAAGATGGAAGTGTCGCTGACATAGCTTAGGCTTTTTGTTTCCTGATTCGAAGATTCACTGATTATCCGATTTCCTCCTTTGCGCGATATTTTTCCAACCGTATGACGAATCTTAGGCCTATTCTCGCCAAAAACCATCTCTGCCACCAATTCCATCAACGCTAAATAACCTAGTAGTATTTCTTATAGGTCGTTAAATAACCGAATAAAAAACGGAAGTAAAGCAAATTTCCAAATACTAATTTTATTTATTCCTGTATTCGTCTTCAATACCGGGAGATGTCCAAGCTACATCTCTTTAGAATGCCATGTCTGAAAATTATACTGTCTTGACATGGTTCCAAGCTGGTATTTGTTAATAGCCCAACCTTTCCTGTCATCTATGAGCTTAATTGTCAGCAAATGCAGCCAGTCCTTTTTTAAAGCGAGATAAAAGACTTGAGAGGAAAAAATAAGTTATCCTGCTGCTCACCTATGCCATTAAAGCGGCTGGAAGCCAGAGTATATCGACTGTCTGATGGCTCTGATGCAATGGAATCACTCTACGCTTATCTTTTTTCTTTCGGTCAAGTGAATGCTTGTTGTCAGAGTGGATATACTATTCTAATGGTAGCTGTGCCCCACCTGTCTGCTGTTCCTAATCTATAGAGAAGAGGCATTCTCTTTTCGAGGCTTGAGGAGACTGTAACTTCGAATATTCATGTGTTGGCACCAGTGTTAGGGATTTCAGCCGTTATCCACATCCCACAACAATCTTTGTAGCCATCCCACAGTTTTTGTTTTTTTCTTTCCTGTTGTACGAAGTGCAGGGAGAAAATACTGCGATTGAGGATAATTCAAAATTTTCATGGAAATGCATAACTTGAGCATCCCTCATGTCCAACCTACAAATTTGTTTTAGAAACACTTTTTGCATATATATGAATAGTGACTTCTCCTAAACTATTCGAATATAAATCAATGTGAATCAATTAAATCAGGAATCATGTAGGTACTTGAAACACAGTTAGTTTAGTTTACTATAAAAGTTGAGGAATTTTTATTTCAAAATTAACATAGGTAAATAATATGGCGACTGACTTACTTTCCGCTCTAACGATTTTTAAAAATTGTTAGTTGTATACCATAAAATAATATACAGTATTAAATAATGTACACTGGCGTTCGAAGATACCTGACCCTACTAATCGATATTGATCGATAATATGTTGGTGTAAGTGTGGCTTCTTTAGTTATTATTCTGTGAATAGATGGCGAATAGTCATTGTTGTCAATCGTACATAAATATACCCGCAGTGTAGAATTCAATATTTGATCCTTCTCTGATGATTGTAAAATAACTGCTGATACTGTCAATTATAAGAATAATTTAAGCTTAATCTATATCATTCCCCGACACATTTTTAAACGCCCCAATAATTGTGACACCTATTGAGAACTAACGGAACTATTTCAAAGTTTGTAATTTTTATATCTTTGGTTCTGACTTATCCCGTGGTTACAGAGTTCGCTTACACGATCATAAAATCGTACATCAGATATCTTTGAACGCCGGTGTACATAAATACCTCACACTCCCCTGTTTCGGAGAAATGTATTATTTTTTACACTATACAAGGTGTTTCAGAGTAAATATTCCTAATTTTAAGATATAGAAAACTTGTAATTAAACATTACTTTAAGAAATAAGTGTCCGGAAATGCTTTCGTATGGAAGTAGTACCCTAAAAAATCTTTAGTGACTTTATTATAGTCCATGGTTTTCTTTAATTGTGTTCCAGCTATCCCCGTTGCCTTGGAAAAAATTGAACTTGATTTGTTTTCATTCTATGTTACAGAAAAATTTCTATCAGATCTGTTTGTAAATATTCAATTGTTAAAAGGCATCGGTTTACAAATGTTGAATTAGCAGACTTATATTTAACGTATGAAGCAGCTTAAATGCTAATGAACACGGACCTTATTCTGGCCCAAGACATACGGAGCTAAGCTCAGTTGTTAATATAAGGGCACAGTACATCAGTTATTCATAGATTTCAAAAAGGCATATGACTCGGTTAAGAGAGAGGTTTTAAAGAATATTCTTATTAAATTTGGTATTCCCAAGAAACTAGTTCGATTAATTAAAATGTGTCACAGTGAAACTTACAGCAGAGTCCGTATAGGCCAGTTTCTATCTGATGCTTTTCCATTTCACTGCGGACTAAAGCAGGGAGATGCACTATCACCTTTACTTAATAACTTTATTCTAGAATATGCCATTAGGAAAGTTCAGGATAACAGAGAGGGTTTGGAATTGAACGGGTTACATCAGCTTCTTGTCTATGCGGATGACGTGAATATGTTAGGATAAAATCCACAAACGATTAGAGAAAACACAGAAATTTTACTTGAAGCAAGTAAAGCGATAACTTTGGAAGTAAATCCCGAAAAGACAAAGTATATGATTATGTCTCGTGACCAGAATATTGTACGGAATGGAAATATAAAAATTATAGATTTATCCTTCGAAGAGGTGGAAAAATTCAAATTTCTTGAAGCAACAGTAACAAATATAAATGACACTCGGGAGGAAATTAAACGCAGAATCAATATGCGAAATGTTTGTTATTATTCGGTTGAGAAGCTTTTGTCATCTAGTTTGCTGTCAAAAAATCTGAAAGTTAGAATTTATAAAACAGTTATATTACCGGTTGTTCTGTAAGATTGTGAAACTTGGACTGTCACTTCGAGAGAGGAACAGAGATTAAGGGTTTTTGAGAATGAGGTTCTTAGGAAAATATTTGGGGCTAAGAGGAGAATGGAGAAAGTTACACAACGCAGAATTGCACGTATTGTATTCTTCAGCTGACATAATTACGAACATTAAATCCAGACGTTTGAGATGGGCAGGGTATGAAGCACGTATGGCGAATCCAGAAATGCATATAGAATGTTAGTTGGGAGGCCTGAGAGAAAAAAAACCTTTGGGGAGGCCGAGACGTAGATCAAAGGATAATATTAAAATGAATTTGAGGAAGGTGGGATATGATGATAGAGACTGGATTAATCTTGCACAGAATAGGGATCGTTGGCGGGCTTATGTGAGGACGGCAATAAATCTCCGGGTTCCTTAAAAACCATAAGTAAGTAAGTGTATACTGAAGCATTACATTCTTAGAAGTAACTTTTGTATTTTATAAAGAATCGACTTTCCTGTAAAAGTCGCAAATGCACAATCGCAAGAGCCTTTTCTAGAAATATTTTAATAGGGTGTTTGCCTGTAATAGAGGTTTGCCTACTTTTCGCTGTCGATCTAGACTAACATAGCACAGTTCTCCATGCAGTAAACAAAAGTTTTCAAATCCTGGCAGGCTTCAACTGAAGTTAATGATGATCGAAAACAGGCATGCCCAGCCGGGATAAAACTACTCTCCAATCGAGGTGCAACAGTCACGTAGAATCTCAGAATACCTTGCAAGCACACTCACAAAAGATATTCTACGTCACTGCTGCACCTCGTTTGAAGGCTAGAGTTGCCCCAGCTGGGCATGCGTGATCATAAACAATTTGTAGAGATAAGATCATTTGGCGTGCACTTGTTTTTACTACTGCATATATAGCTGTTATGTACTAAATGAGCAAAACTTCATTATACCGTCACGCGACACACTGCTGTAAACTGATGTTCTCGTAAAACAAGAAGCTTTTGCAACTGAGACATATATAAATACAGTACGGGTAGTTTATGAGAAGTGAATAAAGAGTACATACGGTTGTAAGTTTTTTTGTGTGTTGGTATGCAAACAAAAAGGGGAAAAAAATTCCATGTAGAAGTTCATTGAAACTTTATTGACGCTATAGATTGCCAAATTGGAACTGTCAGTGTAATATATTACCCGGTAACACATCTGCACGATACTGAGGGAATCACTTCCAGTCGTGCAGTGTACACGACAACTGCAATTACATCTATGAATGAAACGTAATCTAATACTACAGAGTAAGAACCGCAATATGGATTGGTCACGAAGAGAGCGACCAGGGTTCCTCACGGGTGCAGGATGTTTCAAAAGCACAGCTATAGACTTGCAGCTCTTCAAGTGTTTTGAAATGGAGTAACTATGTTTTCGAAGGATATTGACAGCGTCAGATATAAGGCCTATTGTTAATTGCATGATGCCATATTTGTGTTAAACTTGCATATAATTTTAAACTATGTAGATACCTCTGTTTATGTAACGATATTTATTAGTAGGCTGTAACATAGTCTCATCCCAAATGTGCCAGATGTACGGGCTCAGTTTTCAGTCAGAGAATAGCAAAGTCATTCACTTCAACAACATGAGAGTACAGAATTTATTACTTGAGAGGAACGCGCTTTTACGAGCACATACTTGAACTTGTGCATTCATAATGTGGATGGTCGACTGTTTGAACAGATGTTGGGAATCATGGTTCCGGTGCTGCATAGTAGTGACTCTTACGATAAATAAATAATAAGAACAAGAAGAAAAGCTAGTAATACAACATAGATATCAAGAAGAAAATACATACTTTCTCATTAGGTAAACGTTTTACGCTTGTCGGTGCAATTTACACATGACTTATCAATGATACGACTATTCCTGCTGATAGTTTATTTTATAGCACTTTCATTCAAAAGACATATGGGTACCTACTTAAATTAAATCACTCACTGTGCACTTGAATAGAAAGGAAAACATTTCTGTACGTATTCAGAAACAAATATCTAAGTAAAATGAAGGGTTATAAGATGATTATGAAGCTGTTACACTACTAGCACGATATCTTTGCGTTTATGTGACGTCATGAAGAAGGGTGCACGTCACACTATCACTTGTCGTTGCCATATTAATAATGTTGTGAACACAATTTTTACAAATGGAAGCAGTATAAAACTTTTGAAGTATAAAGGTTTGTATCTTTACTTCTTCGATGTAATTCTCAGAACCTCTTGATTTTACATAACAATAATTATCTTTGTAACTATTTAACTTTAGATAGTATATTATGTATGTTGCACTGAGGGGAAACTGAATTAACAAAGGAATACAATTCTGAAAAATCTCACTAAACCTAAAACATTCTGTGTGCTTACACGTGATAAGTGTTAGTACCTATATCTATACAAAATTTCAAATGTGTATGCGACTCTGTGTACCTGTACCTGTGCGTGCGTGTGTGCGTACATATATAGAGTGACACCTTAATTGTTTTAAGCGGTGTGTCACTCTTTCATACTTTTCTTCTTTACTTTCTTTTCATTACTGTAATTCCTCATTTCGTGCGTTTTATTATTTTTTTCACTTCTTTTTTATTATCTTCAGTATGTTCTTCATTTCTATCTAATTGACTTTATTTATTCAGTTCTTACATTTGTATGATTTTCAGAATGCTCTCGTAGCTTTTTGAGCACTTTTTTATTTTGTTTTGTTTATAACAGGTGGCACTATCATCCTGTTATCAAAGCACATCTGGTTGGCGAGATGGTATAGCGCTGGTCATCTATGCCCAAGGTTGCGGGTTCGATCCCTGGCCAGGTCGATGGCATTTAAGTGTGCTTAAATGCGACAGGCTCATGTCAGTAGATTTACTGTCATGTAAAAGAACTGCGGAACAAAATTCCGGCACATCCGGCGACGCTGATATAACCTCTGCAGTTACGAGCGTCGTTAGATAAAACATAACATTTATAACATCAAAGCACATCCTTCATTCAATACATCCATCATGTTGTAGACATTCATTAATGTTCTCATACCAACTCTCTCAGTCCACTCTTCTGCATTCTCTCAGTCAGTGTGTACATGTCACTTTTATGTTTTGGTATTACATTTCTTAAGCACTTCATAATAATATAAAATTGTAGCTATTAGATCCTTCCTAATTTTTAGTTTTGAACAAAAATTACATTGTGTCTGTAATAATTTAAATTCTGGTTTTAGTTATTCCATTAACCTTCTTCCTGATCTCAATATACAGGGACATCATTTTATTTTTACTAACATTTTTAATATTAATCTGGCTATACCTTTCTATTAACGATTGAAACAGGAAACACCGTTTGCTACCCTTTCCACGAGAGTTCGATGATACTGGCGTAAAATACAAATCACTTTACTAGGTATAGGAGGGCAGAAAAGTAGTTCATCCATTTATGTAAACTAGGAAATATCGCAGTTTTGAGTTTGATAATTTTCATTAGGTTTTTGTTTAATCAAAATACAGTACTATATTAACACTTAGTGTTTTACACACGAATTGAGCTATCCATTCGGAAGTATTAATTATGCAGTGTATATTGTACTGTTACAGTACATTAGCGTACTATATAGAGAATGAAGTTAAATTGAAAAATAATTATAGTATGGTTATTTAAACACATTTTAGAAAATGGTGGCCGTTCATTTCGATAAAGGCTTCAGTTCTTTTGTGCGTATTATCGCACTATAGACTATTGTACCTAATTCCAATTACCAGTTTCGTCCTTCGTACGAGTAACTCATGTTGAAATAATTCTGTACCTACTCTATAAAAGAGTACCTTACGTACTGTAAATTCAATCTTCACTTCTGCCCGATCCGAAAAGATAAAATCACTCAGAAATGCTATCTACTGTCCGTTCAAGTGGTTTTGTCGAAGGGTTGTAGAAAGGGGGGAAATCACGTGACAGTTAATTACTTAAGGAGGCCCTTTTATTTAAGTTATTTTAAACACTTGAATAATATTACGTACACGTCCAATTCCTAACAGAAATTAATGTTTTCAGAAAAGAGCTAAGATAGCCCAGCTACTAGATTTTACAAAGGGGCGAACAGAAGCAGGTGGGGGAAACCGGGATGCGACATAGGGAAACGGACGACAGTACCCGTACGAAAATATGATTCAATATTGAAAGCTCTTTCGTCACTGGAAAACGCGAACATATTTCTGAAACGTACTATACTCAGTAACTCAGTACTGCTTACGCGCCCTCGGCTCTGTGTCGTGAACGGTTGGAAGTTTACTAGTAGAAGGGGTGGGAGTGAAGTACATTCCAAAACTCAGGTACAATAAAAATTGAAGTAAAAATAAAATGATGTCCCTGTATAAATCTCTACGTACAAATCTCTTGTTTTCAGTTTGTTGAAACAAGTAAATAGGCTATATTACTTCGTAGATATGTAGGTCTAAACAGAATTAAAGAAAACAGATGACTGAGGTCAATTTCTTCATTAAGAGGAAATGTAAAATTCACGTTTACATTGTTTATTGCGATCAGCCTTCTTCGGGTACGATGTTTGTATTGGGCTGCTGATTGCAGGTGCATCTGGAACTATTGACCGCTCTGGTGTGCGTCGCTTCGGGCTACCGGCTGAAGCGCGGGTTCGAAGGCGTGGAGACCATCGATCTGGGACGCGCCGAGGAGACCACTCACACCATCCGCTTCCCGCTGCCCGTCCGCACGGTGCGTGTCACCAAGACCGTGGCCATCCCTGTCCCTGTGCCGTACCCCATCAGGCGCGACGTTCCTATTCCTGTGCATGTGCCCAAACCTGTTCCCGTTCCGGTCCCTGTATCATACCCCGTAGCCGTGTCCCAACAGCAATCAGCTCCGGTAGGCTTGGTTTTTTATGATGCAGGCAGATCCCTGGGAGGAGGTTTCGCCCCATCTTCTGGGGGTTACGATGGTTATGTTGCTCCAACTGGGAACAGTGGTGGATATGCTGGGCCAACCGGAAGCAGTGGCACTTACGCTGCGCCGGTAGGGAATAGTGGCACCTACGCTGCACAGACAGGAAGTAGCGGTACCTATGCTGCGCCAACAGGAAGTAGCGGTGCCTATGCTGCGCCATCAGGTAACAGTGGCACCTATGCTGCGCCAACAGGAAACAGTGGCACCTATGCTGCGCCAGCAGGGAACAGTGGTACCTATGCATCAACAGGGAATAGTGGAAACTACGCTGGCGCATCAGGTAACAGTGGCAACTACGCTGGCTCAGCAGGTAACAGTGGCAGTTACGACTCCTACTCTAGCGCCACCGGAAGCACAGGAGCCACAATCGGGCACAACGAGGGTTCCATCGGCGTCGTAGTGGGCGCCAGCTATGGGGTTTCTGCACCGGCAGGCACCGAAGGGAAATATCCTGGTACAGTGGTGAACGAGGCGGTCGGTGTGAATCAGTATGGTAATTCTGGCGGCTCCAGTGGAGGTTCGGCGTCTTCTTACAATTACCAAGCAACAGGAAGCGACGGCAGTTCCAATAAGAACTTCAGTATCACAAAGTCCATCGAGCCGTCTTACGACGGAGCAGCCAATAGTATCCAGAGCTACGGCGAGGATGGTAAGGGGGCGTGAAATTCATGTTCGTTAGAAGAATGAGATGTGGAGAACAACAGGGATATTTTTGTTATAATTATCACAGACTGTGTTCATCCTGTATGCACAACGTATTAGATCTTTTATTATTATTATTATTATTACTATTACTATTATTATTATTATTATTATTATTATCATTATTATTATTATCAAAATCAGGGTGCGAATTAAGATTTCTGATGGGGGGATATAATCCTAGATAGAGAATACCATACATAAAATTATTATTATCCTCATTCGATGCGGCTCAACGCTTGGTCGCACTAAGTTGCTTGTCTTGCATCTTGATCATAATAATAATTATATCCATGAGCAGGCTTGAGATAAAATATGTAATTACTAAGTTATTGATTGTTGTCAGCTTGCCGGTGATGACAATACATCAATTATTTTCTTTGCTTACTTTATAAATTTATAAAGTATACTCTTATTAAAACAATTATATTTTGTGAAGGGGGATAGAAATTATCCCTGGCAGGGATGTTGACATGAATTTATGAGGGGGAATAAATTTCAAACAGAGAGGGAAATCCCCCAATCCCCTCCGTTAATTCGCACCCTAATTAAAATTCTTACTCCCGAAATAACTACGCTATGGATTAAGAATTTCTAACTATAAATCGGAAGGACCAGAGTTTGTAAGAGCGGAAATTTAAATACCTCCCATAATGTTTGAATGTGTTCCTTGTACTGGACTTGTATTGTGCTGCATTATGCTTAGTAGGCTACATGACCATAGTGTTCCGAAAATTCTGCATGTCTAGTTTGTTAAAATATTTTCTGACATAAATAGAACGGAGGAAATTATGGATCCCACTTTTTGAATATATTACAGTCGTAAATCTTCTATCATTAGCATCATCACTTCCACTACAACTATCACCATAATTTTGTTTATTGATGGATTTGTTAGACCTCTATCTCGGATTAAACTCCTTAAGCCTTCTTGATTTGCACGACATTCCCGTAATAGCAATGCCGTAATACCATCGACATCACCATCATCAGTGGTCGTCAGCACTCGCTGAAATGTGCAATGGATACGCGGTGCAGTCCCATGTGCACCGGCGTGCAGCAGGGAGAGATAGAGAGCATACCCGATAGCAGCTACGCAGTGCACCATGGTGCACTTCGTTTTCCGCGGGTAACAGATGCAAGCCCAGCATGCTCTTTGCTGACGACCCCTGATCATCATCATCATCATCATCATCATCACCGCTTTTATTCTTATTTAGTTATCTCAAGTTATAGCCTACGGGTAGCAGTCCAATTGGTGTGATCGATTACTGAAGATTGGTTGTTAGCATTAATTAACGACGATTAAGAACCTGAATTCTATTGTAATAATAATAATAATAATAATAATAATAATAATAATAATAATAATAATTCTTGCTTATTCCCTTAAGACCAAAGTCTCTAACATTAATTATGTTACAACAACACAAGAAGAGTCCTCAACCTGTCTTAAGTGTGAGCACAAATTTGTTTGTGAGAGGATATGTCTAGAGGAGCTGTGCTGTAGGCTTCCTAGAACTTTTTTTTTTCAGAAACGTGAAAAACTTCCTGAAGTCAATTATAGGCCTATGTGGCATTTGCCGATTTCCTCTGCTCTGAATGTTTTATTTTGCTCTTATCATATTCATAATATTTCTATTCTTTATCTCTATCTCCACTTCTTGTTATCTTTTTCATTGTCTTATTTATTGTTTTCATCTTCGTTGTTATCTAGTTCTTATCTATTACGATCTAGTTTCTAAGCATCCATTAGTATTATCTTATTTATTGTTACTTTATATTACCCGTTGTGATATTATTCGCTGTCATTTTATTCATAGTCTTCTTGCTTCAATTCATTATTATTTTATTTTATTACTCTTATTTTTATTGATAAGATATTTTATTTGAGATTTATTTTTATTCCTTAACTTTTATTCTTTATTCTAATATTATTTTATTTTTATTCTTCATCTTAACTTTATTTATCGTCATCTTAATTATTTTCGTCTCAGATTTTATTCATTTTCATTTCGATCTTATTTTATTCTCATGTCTTACTCCTACTACTTATTGTCATCTCCATATCTTTCATGAATTGTGATCTTATTTTTATTCATTATCGTGATCTTATTTTTATTCGTAATGATCTTCTTAATTTTAATCATTATTATCTTTTTAATTCTGCACCTTGTTATTGTCTTATTTTTATTAATTTGCTTCTTTATTATTTTTATTCAATGTCATCTTATTTTGATTCTTTGTTATCTTCTAATTTCTATTCATTGTAATTATTATTTTGTTTATTATTATCGTCTTATTTTTATACATTGTCATCTTATTTCTATCCATTGCACTCTTCCTATTTCTACTCATTGCCTTCTTATTTTTATTTTTTGTCATCATTTTATTTTTATTCAGTGCCATCTCATTTTTATTCATTGTCATATTTTTATTTTTATTCATTGTTATCCTTTTATTTTTATTCATTGTCATCTTTAATTTTTACTCATTGCCCTTTCTTACTTTTTTCATTGTCTTTCTATTTTTATTCTTTGTCCTCTTCTTACTTTATTCATTGTCTACCTACTTCCATTCATTACCTTCTTACTTTTATTTGTCATCATTTTTATTCATTGTTCCCTTCTTTTATTCATTGCCGTCTCATTTCTATTCATTACCTTATTCCTATTAATTGTCATCTTTTTATTTTTATTCATTGTTACCTTCTTATTTCTATTCATTTTCATCAGTTTATTTTTATTCATTGTCATCTTCTTATTAATGTTCACAGTAATCTTATTTTTATTCATTGTTGTCTTCTTATTTTTTTTCGTTGTCTTCTATTCATTGCCTTTTTATATTCATTGTCCTCTTTTCGTTTTCATGCATTCATTGCCGTCTTAATTCCATTTATTGTTCCCTTTTTTCATTCATTGATTCTTCTTTTCATCATTGCCTTCTTTTTTAAAGTCATTGCCTTCTTACTTGTATACATTGTCATCTTTTATTTCTATTCATTGCATTTGCTTAGTCATATTTTCAATTTTATTCATTGCCATATTCTTATTTTTGTGCAATGCTACCTTCCCAGTTTCATTTACCACCATCTTATTTCTATTCATAGTCATCTTATTTTAATAATTGTCTACTTATTCATATTCATAGCATTATTTTTACTTTACTCATTTCAATCTGATTTCCACCCTTTTCATGTTATTTTCATCCATTGTCATCTTTATATTTTTATTCATTGATACCTTACTTCTCTCCATTATCATCTTATTTTCATTCATTGTCATCATTTAATTTTTAGTCATCGTCTTATTTTTGTTTATCGTCTCTCTTCTTAGTTTCATTGACTACCACCTTCTTACTTAAGTTTATTGTTGCTTTTACGTTCATTCAGTGTCATCTTAATGTTATTCATTGTCATTTTCTTATTTTTATAATTAACTTATTCTTTGCCACTTTATATATATTCATTATCATCTTAATCTTACTCGTTGATCTCTTATTCTTATTCATTGTCATCTTATTCTTGTTCATTTGTCATCTTATTAGTATTCATTGTCATCTTATTCTTATTCATTTTTCATCTCATTCATATTCATTTTCATTTCATTCTCATTCATCGATATTATAGTTTTATTCATTATTTTCATATTCCTATCATATTGTTTTTGCTCTTTGTCATTTTATTTTTACTTATGTTCCTCTTTCCTTTACAATGTTCATATGATTATCATCTAATATTTTATTTGTCACGTTATGTTTTACCATACTGATATACTTTTGTGTATTGTAATTTTATTCTTAATCATTACTAGTACCTTATTTTGCCATCTTGTGATTTTTATGTATTGTCATCTTCTTCTCTTTCATTGTAATTATCTTCCAATTTTCTTCTGCATTACCATCAAAATCACATCACAATCTTATTCGTCTAATACTTTCTCAGCTCCTGCATTTGATTATTATTTTTTACATTTTACTTCTTAATTCTCTTATCAACAACACATCACTATTAGTATTTTCTCAAATTTTATTTGCCTTCATCTTTTTCGTGTTTGTCTTTTAAACTTTTTTTATCATCTTATCAATATTTTTACAGCATACATTAAGTTTAGTTGCGTCACCTTCATCTTTCTCATATTTACTTACATATTAATGTTTATCTTCGTATTTATGGAAGCATTCGTCTTGTTTTTCTTTATTCTTATCTTCATCGCCATCTTCTTTGTCATATTTCTTTATTTACTTGTTATCATAATTATCTACACTTTTTCTTCATTGTTTTTATTATTTACTTCACTGACTATCTCCCTTTATGAGCTTCTCCACTCGTTACGATATTTTTTTCATTCTTACTCTCTCTTTTAGGTTCTCTGTTTCGGTTCCTTTCTGATTTCCCTGCGCGTTTCTCTATGTCTCCTTGTAGCCATATTATAATCGTATCTCTCAACTTGGTCATCGGTCGTTTCTGTATGCTGATTCTCCATTTTTCTTGCCTCATTTATGCCTCTCGCTGGCATCACTATGCTTGCAGGTTGAGGACAACTTTCGCAAGGAATTGCCATGTCATTCCATTTCGCTAATATTTATTACATAAAAATGTTGCATTATTTAGCAATGACATAGGCAAATAATGCAAACGTTTTGTGTCATATTTAAAGCTATTTGTTTTTTTTTATATTTGTTATGTTTTGTAAATAATGTTACAGCACCTGTTACATTATGCCCAATAAACTTTATTTTTTATGTGTGCTACTATTATTTCAGAACAAGAAATCAGAATTGTGTTATGTCTCGGACATCTTTCTATGACAGAATAGAAAGTTTAGATCTGTACAGTGTTATATCTTAATCTGAATTCTTGTTCCCCGTGTATTACCCATGATATTTTCCTTTGTTTCCTAAAAACTGTTTACTCATTTTGTTCCGTAATAATTGTTAGTCTGAGAACCGAGGGAAAATAATTAATATAGAATATGATTCACAAAGATTGTGCCATATCGTAGGGTTTAATTTCTGACATCATTGTGATTAAAAAAAATTCGTATAAGCATATGTCATATTTTTAAAATTGCGTGAATTACAGCCTCCTGAATGTTAAACATAAACGTGGGAGTTATGAAGGTTTAAGCATTTAATTTATTTACGAGAATGGTACTGGGTGTATTATAAATTCATTAAAGAACATTCAGATTATTACTTACCTGAAAAATCTATGTTAAACCCGATTTTAAAAGACCCCACCTTCTGCAGCAACATGAAGTCGCCCGAGTGTGAACTCCGCGCGCCTCATTCTCTAACTTTCGTTGTTCTAATGCTAGGTAAATACAGTTACCGGTGACACTGGTGTTGCGTTACCTCTCACCCTGACCCTGAACTCACTGTCGCTGCTATCAGCTGTAACATACACAGCTAAAGACGTCCAGAGAGAGAGAGGGAGGGAGAGAGAGAGAGAACAGTTCACGAAAGGAAGAAGCGTGATCTTATCCAAAACTATTAAAAATCGGATGTAATATGTCTATATGAACTTTTTTTTTCTTCACAATCGTGTCGGGAATCAGATCGGTCAGCGGCCATCAGCACAGTGCACCCTCGGGCTAGCCTCTCTTACCCGCAGATAAGAGACTGCACTATGGTGCTTCTGTGGCTGCTTGTGGGTATGCTCTGTCCCTCTTCCTGTTGCACGGCAGGGCATATTACGATGCACTGCTTACCCGTTAGCCATTTCAGCGAGTGCTGACGACCACTGTCCTAGAGTATGGAACAAACTTCGTGAGTCACAAAATAAGCAATCAGTATGAATTATGTGGTTATGGAATTCGTGAAAACGGGATTTCGTTATTTCGTGCTAAAATTAGTGATTCCATTGTTATGACGCTAGAATGAAATTAAGCTTTGAAATATGAAGTTTGCGAAAATGATTTTAAATGTTCAAACAATATTTTACTAGGTACAATGTTATTATGAATTTCGTAGTAAATTCACTGCCGAATTGAGAAGATTTCAGACAAAAATTCATCTGAGAGACGGCCCTTTTACCTTGCTTTCTTACAGTGCATTAATTAAGTTTGAAGGAATTGATTCAGTTAGTTATACAATGAAATCGGATAGACCAAGAATTAGTAATATTCAGATCGTAAAGATTCTTATTGAAAGCCGAAACATATCAATAGAAAACCCATTATGAATCAATGTTCTGATGTATTAAGTTCAGCGAATGCTTGTAGATGACACAATATTAAAAAAAAAGAAAGAAAATTAATAATAATAATAATAATAATAATAATAATAATAATAATATATTTTATCTGGTAGAGCGAACCAAGCGAAAAGTAGGCTATACATACATATGAATAAAGTTACAAGTTATATTTAATTTCAGTTTATAAAGTTCCTTTATTTAAAGGCTGCTAAGACTGACAAAGTGCACTAGATATTTATGAACGTGTTGTTGTTGTTGTTCAGTCAACAGACGATACCAACAAGGCATCACTTATGAAGCAACTAGACCAGGAGATAACGGGGTAGGTATGAACGTGTATAGATGTAAATAAGAAACAACACATTGAGCTCTATAAAAGTTGCGTGTACACATGAGTTATGAATTAAACAGTAAAATACCGTGAATTATAGATTATACAATGAAATACAAACTATGTAGCAAATTTAAACTAATATGCATAGAGTGTTAAAATATTTCAAATAATGCTAGATAATAGGAAGAAATTATAATAAGAATAATAATGTGACTTCTTCTGCCCCGAACTTTTCTTTCGTTCACCATTCCTTCCAGTGCATCCCTCTGTAGGCTGTTTCTTTTAGTCATTGACCCGGCCAATTTCTTTTCTCTCCCTGATCACTTTCAACATCGCTCTTTCTTCACCCACTCTTTCCAACACAGCTTCATTCCTTATTCTCTCTGTCCATTTCACACACTTCATTCTTTTCCATATCTACATTTCGAGTAGGAGTTTCTCTTCATATTGTCGTAGTGACTATGTTTCTTCCCCATAAAATGTTACACTCCTCACAAAGCACTTTACTAGTCTCTTCCTGGCTTCCTTGGCCATTGCTGTCCTCTTGACTTCTTGGCAGCAGTTCATATTATTATTTACAGCACACCGTAAGTATTTGAAGCTGTCCATTTATCCCATGTTCTATAGGTAATATTTTCCGAACTTTTTTACAATAGGTTTGATGTTCAAATCAGCTATGCGATGTAGAATTTCTCCGAGTACTTCATTTCCCTTTTCACTACACTAACGTTAATTCATCATTATCATTATCATCATTATACCAATTTTGGAAGAACTACAGTAGTATTCGTTGTTGAATTTCCTCCATGCAAATTACAATGATACTGTTGTTTACTTTTTTACTTGGTTATTTAACGACAATCCTTCACTTCTTAGCACATATACATTTAAAGGAATTTAATAGACCCTTAAACTTTATAAAATCTTAATTAGAGGGTTAAATAACCAAATTGGTTTCTACGAAATAATAATCTACTAATAGTAAAATAAATATAAGGAGCAAATTTACAACTCGAATAAAAAAGAATCGATTTACGAAGCAGTAATACATGAATGAATCTATGTGTAACCTCTCGCGCTTCCAGCGCCGCGATTTTTAATTGGCTGTGGAACTCTACTATGGATAAAAAACAGTGGCACTTACTTTGACATCATGGAGGACTTCAATACCATAGCTGAATACCTTCAGAGCATAAGGTTCTCTGATTCCTCTCCATCTCGATGATTTTGACGTTATATGACTACCTTTCGTGGCAGAAGAAGATATATCAGGTGATGGACGACATTAAGATATATGGATCATATACGGAGGCTAACAAGGTACATTCGCGAAGTGTCTGACTAATAATGGTATAAAATCAAATAGGATGGAAAGTTCAGCTGTAATCACTGTGTATGGTAGGCTACCAATTGTAGTTGCCCATAGTGCAATTATACAATGTTTATGAGCCTAGATAGATATTGGTATAATAATGACTACGGAAGGAAACTCGTCTATAAATTAATAATGATTATTCTACTAATTTTAGCTGTCCTTACATATACTTAAACATGTTTGTGGGTGTTGATGTAGAAATCCGTTAAGCACAAATGTAAACGACAATAAACACATTGGATGAATGATGCATTTCTGCAGTTGGGAGTTGAGCAACTCGAATCTTTAGTTTCCCAGATAACATTGGCAGGAGCTTCAAAGACATCAAATTCAACTGGAAAAGTAGCTTTCTTCCGGGCATGCTTAATCATGTTAGTGAATATGGGGGCAAGTGCATGGAGGTTGATGATAGCGTTACGGCTCTGGAGGTCAATTTCAATGTTGTCAAGTAAAATTCTCTCACAGAAATGTTTGGTGAACTACTTCCAATGAAGGAAAAAGTATACATCCAAAGGTTGAACAAGGGAAGTTGCACCAGGTGGATTGGTTGTTACCTGTATGTGTTTATCCCCCATATTCACTAACATGATTAAGCATGCCTGGAAGAAAGCTACTTTTCTAGTTGAATGTGATGCATTTGAAGGTCTTGTCAATGTTATCTGGGGCACTGAAGATTCCAGTTGCTCAACTCCCAACTGCAGATATGCATCTTTCATGCAATGTGCTTATTGTCGTTTACATTAATTTTGCTTAACGGATTTCTACATCAACACCCACAAACATGTTTAAGTATATGTAAGGAGAGCTAAAATTAGTAGAATAATTATTATTTATAGATGAGTTTACTTCCGTATTCATTATTATACGAGTAGATCCATCTAGGCTCATAAACATTGTATAATTACCACTGTGGGCAGCTACGGTGCCATAAACAATGATTACAGCTGAAATTTCCGTCCTATTTGATTTTATACCATGATCAGTCAGGCACTTTGCTGATGTACCTTTTAAGAGGAAGGCAGAAAATACTGGATAATGCTAGGTTTGCAGTGAAAGACCTGCCCTTGGGTAGAAAGCTGTGAATGAATGAATCTTTGGAAAGAACGTAGCAAAATATGAAATTGTTTATGCCTCAGCGTATCTTCTCGGTCTTCCAGATAGATATTGTTTATTTATCGTTATTATGTTTTCTGTTTTATGTTCAGAAAAGAATGAAATTTCTTTTCAAAAGTTCTCACTTCTTAATTGAAACAAAAAGTGATCATTCGTCATTGTTTCGA
This sequence comes from Periplaneta americana, assembly GCF_040183065.1. Taxonomy (NCBI): domain Eukaryota; kingdom Metazoa; phylum Arthropoda; class Insecta; order Blattodea; family Blattidae; genus Periplaneta; species Periplaneta americana. The sequence continues at coordinate 70,692,775 of NC_091120.1, read as the reverse complement.
TATTCTTTCTTAATTAATTTGTGTCTCATTCGTTTATATTATTAACCTTCATGCTATTGACTTAGTATTGCAATCTTTAAAACTTTCATTGCAAAGTATGAAATTGTTTACATCCTGAGCCCCCATTTACCGAAGAATGGTCGGCTTTCCAGATACTAATTTAAATATATGTGGAGCTGTTTTACGTAAATTAATTCAAAATTAATTATACTAACCTATTAAAATTGTTCATTTCTGGACTTCTTTTTGTGTCTTTATAACGACAGTTTAAGAATGTAAACTACAAAAACAAATAACATAAGCATTCGCAACACGACGGAGGAACTGGATTTTTAGGAAACGTGTAAACTGTAAGCAACACATAATTTCTCCTTATGTGTTAACGTTCGTGACACTAAATATTTTAGTCCACTTCAGTAAGAACTAGGTTACTTTAATATTTAATGAGTAATTTTCGGTAGAATGAACTCGTAGGTGCTAAATCTGAACGAAATACTCAAATAATAAGTAATAATAACACTACGATATAAACTTGTCTGTAAGCTGTGGAGTGAAAAGGATTCGATGTCAATTAAAACTCTTGATTTATAAATCACTCTTTGGCGGTTTATTTACAAGTGCGGAATACAAAAATAGGTATAAGAACAAAACAGAAATATCACATTTTTAGCGTAATGGAATTCATCACAAAAGCTTGGGTTTTAAAATGTTAATTCAGCCATGGTGGTATCCGCCAATGTCACCACCATAGCCTCCACTATATCCTCCGCCAAGACCGCCGTGACCTCCGAGGCTAATGGATCCTCCTCCTAATCCGTGGCCACCGAGACTAAGAGAACCTCCTTCGAAACCGTGGCCTCCAAGACTGAGAGCTCCACCTCCGAGACCGCTGTGACCGAAGCTGATGGAACCTCCATGACCTCCGAGATCTCCGAATCCTCCAGATCCTCCTCCAAGGCCTCCGCCGTAGCCGGAGTCGCTTTTAACAAATACAGGTACAGATTTCTGCACTACAACTGGGTGAGGGACGGGTACTGCTACAGGCTTCGGAACAGGGACAGCGACTGGTTTTGGAATATGCACAGGGACAGGCTGAGGGACTGGAACTTTGACAGGAACCTTGACTGGGTAAGGAACAGGCTTCTCGACAGGATAAGGGACTTTCTTCTCTACGTAGACAGGGTATGGCTTAGGAACATGGACTGGATAGGGCTTCTCTACAGGGACGGCGACAGGAACCTTGACGGGGTAAGGCACTTTCTTCTCCACGTGGACGGGGTAGGGCTGTGGCACTGGTACGGGTACCTCCTTTGTAACAGTGATGGCTTTGACTTGCGCCACCTGGTGGCCAACACCGCCACCAAATCCACCCCCAAGTCCGCCTCCGAAGCCGCCTCCTCCGTAGCCTCCGCCTCCATAGCTTCCGCCTCCAAGACCGCCTCCATAACTTCCGCCTCCGAGATCACCTCCATAACCTCCGCCTCCAAGACTAAGGCCGTGTCCAAATCCGCCGCCTCCAAGACTAAGACCGTGTCCAAATCCGCCGCCACCAATGCTGCCTCCGTAGCCGCTATCGAGACCTCCTCCGTAACCGATTTCGAAGCCGCCTCCGTGACCGCCTCCGCCTCCGCCGCCTCCACCTCCTAGTCCAACCAGTCCTCGTTTATCCTGCTTTTTTTCCTTGGCTTCGGCCTTCTTCGGGGCTTCCTCGCTTGCGGCGAAGGCAAGCAGGGCGCCGATGAAGAGGGATGTCTACGAGAAAGATTTTATACTTGTAAATTCACTGTGTGATGCATGGACTATGGTCGAGAGGAATATTGATTCTGCACATAAAAGTATAAACATTACTACAAGCATTATTTCCATTACACACTACAAAACATGATGCCACTTCAGTAGATAAAAGCTTATTATGAACTCGGATACTATTGCATATTCTTCGTAGCTTAAATAAATACTTTGTTGCTATGGAAACATGGACAGCAGACGAATGAAAGCACAGAAAAACGCTATGAACATATGCAACACTTCAGTATTTAAAGTCAGTGATAAAGTAAAAGTGGGATAATATTCGAATTCGAATAGTAGGTCTGCCTACTGCAGGGGGACCTAAGATTGGTCGTACTTAATTAAAAATTGATTTTAAGGAACCCCGAGATTCATTGCCGCCCTCACATAAGCCCGCCATCAGTCCCTATCCTGTGCAAGATTAATCCAGTCTCTACCATCATATCCCACTTCCCTAAAATGTATTTTAATATTATCCTCCCATCTGCGCCTTGGCTTCCCCAAAGATCTTTTCCCCTCACTCTATATGCTTTTATAAATTCACCCATACGTGCTGCATGCCCTGCCCATCTCAAACGTCTGAATTTAATGTTCCTAATTATGTTAGGTGAAGAATACAATGCGTGCAGTTCTGCGTTGTATAACTTTCTCCATTCTCCTGTAACTTCATCCCTCTTAGCCCCAAATATTTTCCTAAGCACCTTATTCTCAAACACCCTTAACCTCTGTTCCTCTCTTAAAGTAAGAGTCTAAATTTCATAACCATACAGAACAACCGATAATTTAACAAGAGTGGTCTTACAAAGGAAATATTCTAAATTACCAGGTCCTACACGGAATGATTTTTTTTTAACCTTGGGGATTTAATTGAAGTGAATTTTTATGGCAGGCAGAGTAACTATCTCATGCCCCCATGTTTTAAATTGCTACCAATGCACTTCATTAGAACCAGGTACCCAGCTTCGAAGCCGTTAGCCCTACGGAATGATACTGTACATCAAACCTTAAATAGTAGAAATAGCGGAGCCTTAAAAAAATGGATGTGGCTGTATTGGTATCGCGAGATAGGCTATCGGCCTACTGTCACGAAATTTTCGCGCACATCCAAAATGGGTGCCAGTTGCCGCAGGCCCCACCAAAGTCCATGCTCGCATCGTAGTAGTATACCCAATCGAACTAGACCAAATTTATTTCAATAGTGGTATTAGTGACGAAATTAAGGTGTCGGAATGGATCACCCTGTAAACGTTACATAGTTATATCGAAGTTTTTCTCCTGGTAGCCCACAGTCGGTTTGATTTTAAAGACGTATTCCCATCAGAAGTAGCATTTTCATATAGTTGCATAACGATATCAGCTTCGTAGATTTAGCAACTTATTTCTGATGGACGTATTAAGGCTGGTCCTCAGTAAACCGGGAACGGAAACGACAACGAGAACGAGAACGGAAATATTGTTAAAATAAATGTATTTAGATGTGAACATTCACAATTAACTATTGTGAAGCGCACATTTAAATGCATTTATTTTAACATTATTTCCGTTTTTGTTCTCGTCGTCGTTTACGTTTCCGGTTTATTGTGAAGCAGCCTTTATGCTAAAAAAAGTTATTGGAACAAAAGTACAAAGAAACCTTCAATTTATAGAAAATATACAGGCTACATAACTTATAAAAAGTAACAAGGTGTGTGAAACTGAAATAAAAGTGACAATTATGTGTTGACTATAGAAAAATGGCCTAAAATTCGAATTCGAAAAACATATGTTAAAGAAATTATTGTGATACAGACATGCATTAAAACATTTTTATATTTTTTGCGTAATGACGCTAGTGGAGAGTAGTTAGTAGGCCTATAGTACGTATTTCTTACCAGTTTTAACGAAAATATGCTGAAAATATTATTGAAACAATAGTGAAAAGAGAATCGTTAAAAAGTAAAATGTTATAAAATGTGTGAAACTAAAAAAGTGACATGTTAATAAAACAAAAATGACCTGACATTGGTATGCGTGAAATTAAGTATAAAAATACACTAGATTCTCGCTAATCCGGCTCTCAGTAATCCGGCCTCCTCCTAGTGTACTTTCTATCACTTCCACTGTAATAGTTTTCTGGGAAACTGACACCAGTGCCATGTGTTATACTATATATAAACGTAGTCTATATGCTTAAATACATGCCGGCTACACGTGAAACGTTCTAGTTTCGATTTAGAAATGCAAATGAAGTCGTTGGCGCAGCATATAACCTTAAATTTAATGGAAATTTTAAGCACTCTCAGTAATCCGGCACCTCTTTGTGCAAGAAATGGCCGGATTAGCAAGTGTCTACTATACACATATCTAGTTCTGCAACCAGCATAATTTTATCATAAATTACTAATAAGTCATCACTGTTAGAAAAATAGTAAATACCCATAAAAGAATGAACTATCTGTAACTGGCGTGTATAGCCTACTCTTCGTGTATGTTGTAGAAAGTTTTTAATACAAAAGTGTAATATTTTTGGTTTGCTGTAATAGTACAGTCTAGTATATACAGTCACGAAGCTCAATACGTAGTAAATATGCGTCCATAGATAGTTGCTAACCACTAGGATCGCTACTATCGCCTCATCACAGACAATGCGAAATAGTACCGGCACAGTCTGTTGTTCCTAGTACCCTCACAACTGAAGCTTCATATATACTAGACTGTGGTAACAGTATACTGTATAGGCTAGTTAGGAGTTACTATGCAATCGGACAGATATAAAACGCAATTAACTGACTTATAATCCGATTCAATTTCATTATTGTTAATTGTGGAATACATGACCCTTGCACAAATTATTTCTTGTGGGACTTAATTATATTTCATTGCATATGGTTTTAATTTGTAGATTATAATTTATCAACTTATGACTTCAATATAATAATTATTCATCTTGATTACACAACTTTTAACACTGTATCACTTCGAAATACGTACGATAAGAACTTTCTTGTGTTAAATTTTAACGTACCTGGTTAACATGTTTCGATCTATTTTGGGTCATCTTCAAAATAATTATTGTATTGTAATTATTTATTATGGTTTATAAATTTTACCTTATCAACCTATAGGAGATATTGGCGAACCAGAAATAAGGTGGCAATGAAGTCGGAACACCATTATAAAACCTGAACCACGTTTATAGATCATGATTTGATAAGAACCTAGTTTATGAAATTTATATAATTTTCATATTTGTATTTTCTTTATCCATTTGTAGGGGTTGAAGTACCGTGCCCGTATTTAGTTATGTTCATAATAATGTATCATTACTGACAGTATTAAAACCCAAGAAACGCTGAAGAGACGTTGAAATTTTGCCACACCGCGAAGCGAAGCTGGTGATGACTTACCGCGAGTCTCATGGTCGTATCTCGTGTCCCGTCCAGCTGTGTTAATAGCACTGCATGCTCCAGTCTTATATACCGACCGCCTCTGCTTCACTTTCGCTGCTGCATCTTCCAGTTCCGCCATCTTCCAGTGCCCCTTTGATCCATGCACCGCCCACCTGCACACCTTCTGGTTATCATAGCCGATTCTTGAGGAAATGAAATTAAGGGGCTGTGAAAGTCCCCTCCCTCTTCTCTTTTATTGGACCGGCCCTCTCGCGCCTCTATTTGTCGTAATATTTTCCTCCGTTCGCCCCCTTTATAAATTATCTAAAAAATATCAGGCGATTTGTTTTGTGATTATCAGCACGAGGAGTTGAACAAACTGTGATATAGTGCAACAACAATCTATCTCACTTTCCACTCCTCTGAAGATGCGACTTGGTAATAAGATGAATCAGTTATCAATGAAAGTGAATGAAAATAATTTTCTTAAACTCTACAGAAATTTAATATATACTAATAATCTATAAAAGAGACATTGCAAATGGCATAAACAAATTGTATAATACCACAGTCTAGTATATACAGTCACGAAGCTTGAGTTGTGAGGGTGCTAGGAACAAGAGAATGTGCTGGTACTATTTCGCATTGTCTGTAATGAGGCGATATTAGCGATCCTAGTGGCTAGTAACTATCTACGGATGCATATTTACTACGTATTGAGCTTCGTGACTGTATATTAGACTGTGATTATATTTTGTCAAGTAGCTATTTCTCTCTTTTAGGGACAACCCTATAGCCTACATTTCTAGCAAATTTCTGCACACATGATCAAGACAAGTTATTGAATGTCGGATATTGAATAATCTACAAGAAGCTTTCTTTAATTTCCCTAACTTCCATAAGATATTTCTTTTTATTTTAGTAGGTTATTTTACGACGATTTATCAATATCTTAGGTTATTTAGCATATGAATGAGATGAAGGTCATAATGCCGGTGAAATGAGTCCGGAGTCCAACACTGGAAGTTACCCACCATTTGCTCATATTGGGTCATTGCTCCGAAAACCCCCGGAAAAAAACCTCAACCAAATAAATTGCCCGGCCGGGAATTGAACCCGTGCCACCTGGTCTTACACCCAGATGCGCTCCGTTACTCCACAGGTGTGGACTAGGTATTGTTTTATTGGCGAGATAGAAAAGTCGCCTGTTTTTCTTATTGCTAGGGCCCGAAGACTTGCACCAGCCCGAGGATTATTGCACCGATCTCCTTGTTTTGAAGACGATTGTTGAAGTCCTTAAGATCGCATTCCTTTAAATATCGTGATTCACTGTTTAGCATATTTCGATTTAGCTACAACACCCACGTCCGAAGGAGTCCACGTGGAACAACCAAAGACGACCCTCCGTTCCTCCCCACCCCGGAGTTCTGCAGCCTCCTCAGATCGGTGCAATCTGTTCGTAAATCACATTACTACATTCTTCTGCATCTTATATTGATCTGAAAATTACATTATTGTAGTTATCGTGATTCACTATTTGGTGTCATCTGTCGATTCAGCTACACAATACCCAAGTTCGACGCAGTCCGCAATGATAGCGCCTTCACCATTCTGGGACTTACGGAGCTCCATCTGTACACACATAAGGGTCTGTGTGAGTAAAGGTTTCACTATTTCTTTCGCGAGTGGAAGCGATCCTTTCGTTTCCGACCATTGTTAGTTCAAACAATATAATATAGTTTTTGCGCGAGAAAATACCGAAGGTATTGTAAACATGCTCACTATATAAACAAATTAAAATAAATGAATTACATAGATCTGCAGTATAAGTTGCAGACAGGAAAATGCCAAAAAAACTGTAAATGTACTATGTACATTCGTACCTTTCTGCCCAAGAGCTAGTCTTTCAATGCAAACACAGTTTTCTCCAATCTTTCCTATTTTCTGCTTTCCTCTTAGCCTCCGCATAATATGATCCATATATGAAGAGTCCACTGGAAGAATGATGGATGTCATTTGGAATACATTTTGCAGGAGAAGCAATTGAAAGTTTGAAATGCTTAACGCTCAAAGCTTAACTGTGATTTTCCGATCATTACTGGACAATGACTATCGGTGTTAATACCATATAACTCTGTATGTACATTCTATATGTCTTAAGCTATGCATTGACAGTCTTGGTTCATATTCGACAAGAAAGTGACATCCATTATTCTTGCAGTTGACTCATCATATCTTAATGTTGTTTATCATCTGATATCTTCTCCTGCCCCGGACTTTTCTTTCGTTCACCATTTCTTCCTGTGAACCCTTTCATAGACAGTTTCTTCTCAGCTAGTAACCCAGTCGATTTCTTTTTCTCTTCCTGATCAGTTTTAGCATTATTCTTGCTTCACCTACTCTTTCTAGCAAATCTGCATTTCTTGTTCTGTCCGTCCATTTCATATGCTCCATTCTTCTCCATATTCACATTTCAAATGCTTCCAGTCTTCACTTCGTAGTAACGTCCATGTTGTCCATGTTTCTGCCTCATACAATGCCTTACTCCACACATGATACTTCACTAGTCTCTTCCTTAGTTCTTTATGCAGAGGTCGCAGATGATACTCTTTTTAATATTAAATACTTCCTTTGCCGTTGCTATCCTCCTTTTTTGACTTCCTGGCAGCAGCTCATGTTACTATTTATAATACATCCCAAGTACTTGAAGCTGTCCACTTCTTCTATTGTCTTATTTCGAATTCGCACCTTTACCTTCTCTGTTTTTCTTCCGATAACCATGGTATTTGCCTTGTTTTGCATTTATCTTCATGTCATATCGCTTACAGCTGTCTTTTAGCACCAGTAGCATATACTTTAGTGTAACCTCCTTTTTTTGCTAACAACTCCATATCATCAGCAAATCTATTGCACTTTATTCTCCTTCGTCTTGCTACCACTCATCCCATGTTCTGAAAACACTTCAGTAACGCACTGGAATAATGATATTTAATATAATATATGAATACCTGTAAATATTAGTATATGCATGAAGGAAAATTCTACTATTTGTTATTCGTATTTGTTTGATTTTAAGACCAATAACATTAAATATGAAAATGTTATTTAATGAATGTCTATTAGAGCTATAAATTTAATATCATTTATTTCAAACTGAAATGTATATTTTTTGGCAATGATGGAAGATATGGCGAAATTTTTCTCATTTATGAACATCACTGTACGCTTATATAAGATACAAGATTATTATTATTAGGCCTATGCTAATGATTTTTAAAAGTTTTATCACCAATTTCCACTTCACATATTTTGACAATACCGTACATGTTTCATGTCTGGGCAATAAAATGTACTTGCAATTTGTATGTAGGATTAAGACGATGAGCTTACAAGAATCTTGCACTCCACATTCAAACCTCCTTCTGTTTTAGAAGTTTGCACATGAGTCATGATAAAGCTAACTGCTAATCAAGTTATAGGCCTACGTTACAGAATTGTTGTTTTTTTTTTAATTAATGTTTGATATTACGCTCTAAGAGTAGAATTACTTCAATATTTTTGCTTCTTGTCGTTAGAGAGGTCGTTCATTATGCTAAAGCTAAGACAGATTTGTATCTAGTATGAACTTTATCTTGTGATCTCAACGAATATTTGCGAGGAATTTTTTACTTTTTCTGCCATTGAAAATCGAACACAGTAAAGTCCCTCGCATCCGGCACCGAAATAACGGGCAATACCAAAACAACGGCACTTTTGGCTAGACAAAAAAAAAGTCATTTATGCAAAGGGGAAGAGTTGGAAGAAGATGTGGGTGGTTTTCGTAGATCGTACATGCCACATATTGTGTTTACTCTTTACATTGTTCACGCGCGAAAACATAGACAAAGAAACCCGTTATGTCCCTGGAGTATATCGAGTAGCGTCACTAAACTGTCACTTGGATCTTGCAAACAATGCGTAGAGACGATATCTTTCAATTTACCGCTTGAACTCGCCCGTTTCGAAGGGGTGTTGGATGAGTCTAAATATGAAAGTGTGAAATTCTCTATTCTTGCAACGCGCAGAAATTTCATTCGAGTGATGGTTAGTATCATAACTATTACCGTTAAGCGCTGCTGTTGCACAATGGATTCCGCGAAGCGCAAGCGAAATGCTCTTACGCTGAAATCATTGAGCGCTATTTCGTCTTCATAGTTCGGCTACACTACTCTTTACGTCACATGACTCACATGACCGCCATTTAAAATTGTCATAAGGTTACGAAAACGTTTTGTATTTTTTACGCTGTTATGTATTACTGTATTACAATAATTATGAACTGATGAATGCACATTACCATATTCAGGACTAAAAATAAACATTGTATTTATTTCAAAACTTTACTTTTAAATAGCCTATCTATATGAAAATTGCTAAATTTCAAACATGGAAAAGAATGTTTGTGCTGTACAGTATGTCTTTACATAACCTATAAACGTATTTTCCGATTATCCGGCAAAATCAGTTATTCGGCACTGGCTTTGTCCCACAGTTGCCGGATACGAGGAATTCTACTGTATAATACAGAAGCTCGAAGACAGAATGTTTGTTTACTTGGTTTGCAGCTCTACCTGATAAGGTAGAGGATTATTAGGGTTGTATCAAGTACGTGTGCTCCAAGGAGCTAAATAAAAAGGCTAATTTAAGTCCAGCTTTTAATCTATTTCGGGAGATATCTTTAAGTCTTAGAGTTCGTAGTAACATCTGACTTTTATATCTATTTCTTTATAGTTAGGTTCCCATGTAGGGGGACTTCTCTAGAAGAGTTTCGATCTGATATTTTGCAAGATTCCCTTCTTGATGGAAGATTTTGGGCAACCTGTTCAAGAACAGGAACATTAAAGATTTAAGTGTGTAATTTTATATCTTACATTCTCAAAAGAAACTGAATAGCAGTACCTCTATTACCATATAGCAGATGATGTGGAAGGATGGAAACAAAAAAAACCGCTCAACCGCGAAATACACAAGTTCCGCACGAGATTGTGTCCTGCAGCCATGGTGAACGTGACTGCGTAACCATATGATCAGGATAATCCGAAAACCCCCCCCCGAGTTGTTGAAACACGTGCAATTTCACCGCCAAGTACTCCTTACAACTACTGATGTGAAACACTGCTCAAAGTCCTCATACAAATTTGTGCTTTCAGATTTGTTTGAAAAGTGATCAAGGAAGTGATCTATCCTCGTGAAGAATTATTCTGTCTCTGACGTTTGGAAACTACTTACGGTCTTCAAACAACTGGGCCACGTCAGGCATGCCAGACCCAGAAGAATAGGACTATCAGTTTTGAATTTAATCCCATATGGTGGAAGTTGTATTTCCAGAACGTGAGAAATATTGAACTCCAAGATAAGTTTGATAATTCTAAAGTATTCCTCACAACGTACCGTGAAAGTATAACATCTTACTGCCTCTTCGTCGTTACTTTTGGTTTCCAGTCAATATTGATACACATATAGGTAAACCAGATAGAATAAAGCTTTCATGAAACCATTTACTTCATGAGCCCTATCAAAACCCTCCCGCAAATGTGTCCCATAGACACGGATGCATAGAAACAATCATATGTCTTACTTAACGACGTTGCACCAAGTTATTTTACGTCGATAGAACTGTTATGTTTCAATCTTAACTTAGACAAAGCAGTAAGAAAAAGGCGGTATATTTTTAATAAAAATTTAATAATTAATAAAGACCGATTTGAATTTCATTTTATTTGCCGATGACCTGATCATTTTGGTAGACTCAATAGACGATCTACAAATGGCTACATGTAAACTATGAAAATAACAGAAGATTTTAACTTTAATATATCTTTAAGTAAAATGAAAGTCATAGATTTGATTGGTTTAACTCCTAGAAGATTCGAAACGGTGATATATATTAAAATAATTGGAAGTTAACGTTTTTAACTACTTTAGCTATAAAATATCTGGACTAAGTATATAGATATGGAAAACAAATTAATGAAATAGCAATTATTTTGGATGTGCTACAATTAAAATAAATTAAAGTAAAACAACAATAAAACAAACTCGAATAATGTTTTACAAAACGATGGACATCCAAGCTTTTATGTATATCGTTTCAATACGTGGACCGTAATACAAAGGGGAAGGAAAGGAATAGAATGTAGAGATATATAATTCTGGAGATCTATAGCAGTAGTGACACTAGACGGAAAAAAAGTGAATATGTATGAAATGAGGTTGGTGTGGAGAATTTCAACGCAGAAATAAAAGATCGCAGAATAAACTGGGGAGAACACTTACTTGTATGATTCATTCATTCATTCATTCATTCATTCATTCATTCATTCATTCATTCATTCATTCATTTAGTGTTCTGTCCAAGGGCAGGTCTTTCACTGCAAATCCAGCTTTCTCCAATATTTCCTATTTTCTGCCTTCCTCTTTGTTTCCTCATATGATCCACATATCTTAATGTCACCTATCATCTGATACCTTCTTCTACTCCGAACTCTTTCCCCGTTCACCACTCCTTCCAGTGCATCCTTCAGTAGGCAGTTTCTTCTCAGCCAGTGACCCAACCAATTCCTTTTCTCTTCCTGATCATTTTCAGTATCATTCTTTCTTCATCCACTCTTTCCAACACAGCTTCATTTCGTATTCTGTCCGTCCACTTCACACGTTCCATTCTTCTCCATATCTACATTTCAAATGCTAATTGTGTGATATAAAATCGAATTCCACATATAACGTAACGAGTAAACTGTTCTCCCAGAGAAAGAAGAAATATGGTGAGACCTAGAGCATGATGGAGGAGATCAATATTTTGTAGTGGTGATGGAACGTCCCTAACCCTGATGTTGATGGTGGTGATGATGATATTGGTGATAATGAGATAGTATTTAACGAGATGAAACCGAGAATTCGTTGTACTCAGATGATTACATTAATTTCGCATTGTGGTTAGGGAAAATCTCGGAAAAACTCAACCAGGTGATCTGCCCAAGAGTATCCAACCCAGGCCCGGCCGCAGCTCAGAATGAATAGGTACCGTAACCAACTTTAATACTTAATCAAGATTTTCAGAAGCAGTGAAGGAAGTTGAAGTCCTGAAAGGAAGCTGTGTTTGCTCTATACAAGCAATTCGAATATGTGTAGTGGAACTTTTACAGAAAGCAATACTATTAAAGATCTAACATGTTTCCACAAGAAGAAATACAGTGGATTAATAGCCAGTTAGGAAGGAGGTCTCTCAATTGCTGCACCACGGCCTGTCTATTTTCCAGAAACAAAATTATCAGCATGACACTACAATGCGTAGTAAATCAGTCAGTGTTCCATAATGCATGAACCACATTTTGCCTTAGGTCTACATTAAAAAAAGATACATCTTCATGAAGATGCAATAGGATTATAAAGTGAAGACAAGTCTGCTCTCTGAGCATTTGGAAACTTCTACGCTAACACTATCGTCCTCTGTGGGATCGCAGTTAGCATGTTGGCCGTTGAATCTGAGGTTCGAGGTTTTAAACTCGGCAGAGAGCAGTGGGTTTTAAAGGACAATAAAAATCGTTAGTATGGCTTCTTCCGGGATGGATATGAAACTGTTTCTCCCGCTTTCATAGATCTACTATAAGTAAAAGAATTCTGCCTCTGATAGAGTGTCCCTGACAAAATTTGTCAGTCATTTTTCGTCGGCCTTGTATTCCTACACTGAATAACTTTTTCAATTGAAAATGTCTTTGATAAAATACTATAGACAGTTTTCAAACATACATGTGCATATTCATCAAAATAATGATTTAACCCAGAAACGCTACTACTTATGTAGAACACCAAGTAGTTAATATCGTTTTATTGTATTTTGTTTATCAGGCATTTTTCGGATACTCTGTGTAAAGTCATTTAATTCTTTCTACAATTTGAGAAGTTATACAGTCACGAAGATTCACAGGCAAGCCAGTAAATACAGCATCAGTAAATTGTGATGGCTAATTCAAAACTAGTCAGAATTTCATCTGCATAGGCTATATGTATATTATTCGATGACCATGTAAAAGCCTTCGATGGTGTCCTCTGAGATAAGCTGTGGTCCATAATACCATAATGTATAAAAGGGATATTCTGATAATTTGATTACATCACTACAAAGTTCCTATAAGAAAAAAAAAACACCGGAGAAAATATAACGTACTGGGCAGAAGAGGTGGATCAGAGAGTTAACTAGGAATGCCATCTTGTGCATATCTTTTTATGATAAATATTGATGAAGTCCTAAAACAATGGCAGATTTTCTTTAAGGAACGGATTAAAATGTTTTATATAGGGGAGACTCGGCTAATTCCGCAATATTAAGAAGTAAATCTATCATGTTATTATCAAAATGTTTATCGAAAAATATTATCAAGTTATGTAGACATGGACGAAACCTTCATTTACCAAATGAGATAAAGAGACCTATTAAAATGCAAATATATTTACTTATAGATACATTACAGTTGAAAAAGAACAACTCGGGTAATTCCGCAACAGTGCGGATAAATCCGCAATAGGACTTGGCTAATTCCACAGTAGTAAATAATTATGAAATACATTATGAAACTAACATAAAAGGAACAATTTATATGTAAGAATGCTCACTTTCTTCACAGCTATGTAGCAAAACACGAAAAACAGTCAACTTTCGATGTTTCACTGTATTGCCGACAGAGGTGTCCACCAATATCCTTGACTTTTTTCTATAGCACTGCAGAGGACATGCCTCCTGTTGACAGCGTCTCAAAACTTACGTTCACTCTATTGTAAAGCCGCAGTAAAATCATATATGCACTACTGCGGAATTAGCCGAGTTTCCCCTACCATTTTATTTACTGATGATCAAGCAGTTTAGCGACTAAAAGATAAATTGTAACTAATAATTTAGGCAAAATATTGGAAGTGAATAACCCACAAATATCCGCAAGGAAAACAAAAGTGTTTGCCTGTTATGATAAGGGCCACATGTGATGTACAAGTTGTTAATGATAAAGTAGTTAAAGAATCGTCTCATTTTAACTATCTAGGATTTAATATCACGTGTTGCCAATATGAAATTAATTTGAAACTAAACAGATTTAGGCAAATGAATGGAACGTTGAAAATTTTAGTGAACAGATTCAGGAAGAGAAAAATAGTAACTGCAGAGATGAGATTCCTTAGGTCATGATCACCTGAAAATTACCCGTATTAATGAAATTATTGAAAAGGAGAAGAAAGATTTGTTGAGCACATTAATCGAAGTGTCACAGCAGGCTTCCAAATTTTATTGGATTATCAACCCCAATAAAACAGAAGTATTGGCAATCTTAAAGAAATATATAAGGATTATTTCACAATGTTCCTGTATTTTCTGTTTAAATTTGCACGCTTTTACTGAATCAGAAACAGACATACAATGCGTATTGTCGCAATCATTCCAATTCGTTTAAAATTCTTTTTATCTTAAATGAGCTCCCTGATTACATTTCCTCTTCTGAAATCCAATAAACACATAGGCTACATCCATTTTGAGATCACACAATGCAATGAAGTGTTGCTTAACTACCACTGGGTTCGGCTAAATCATCCTTCTAAAAAATCCTTCATTGATTCATTAATTATTCGTTCATAGGCTTCTGCCCAAGGACTGGTCTTTCACTGCAAACCCAGCATTCTGTAATCTTTCGTATTTTCCGCCTTCCTCTTAGTTTCCATATACAATCCATATATCTTAATATTGTCCATCATCTGATATCTTCTTCTGCCTTAAAATTTTCTCCCGCTCACCATTCCGTCCAGTACATTCTTCAGTAAGCAGTTTCTCCTTAGTCAGTAGGCCTAACCCAGCCAATACATATACCCATATAGTTTCAAAATGAATACTATCGTCATCAGCTTTCAACGTTTGGACCAGAGATCAATTTCGTTCGCATTGAGAATTGGGACTCTCAACATTAATCTACAAACGGCAGTCAATGATCATGTAGTCTGTAGTGCCAAATTACCACTGAGTACAGGAAAAACAGAAGCAAAGGCTGGATATTGAATAATTTTAGGAAGGAGAGACATTTTTCATTTTTTTGCCAGGAATAGAACCTTAGTTCACTAGTTGTGTAACTAGAAGTCCTAAAACTTGAATCTTGTAGAAAAACTGCAAGGTGGTTTATTTTATATCGCGTTTCCACTTAAAGCTTGTCGCTAATTCTGTTATCTCTTTCCTTTTATGACAGAGGGGAGCACACTAGAGATGAACAAAACTCCCGCTCTCGCTCGTTGTGTTCGCTGCATTTGTCTTTCGAATCTTGTCTCGTCATTCTCGCTGCTCTTCGAGTCTCGCTCGTCATCCTCGAAATAGAATTTGGTCGGCGTGGAAAGATTTCGTAACTTTGAATAACATAGGCCTACATCATTGAAATAAATAATATAAATGCTTAAATGCTTAAAAGACAAAAGAGAATAGTATCTTAGTTATCAAAATGTTCTGGCTCTTTTATGTGATATTACCAGTGGTTATATAAATTTAAAAAAAAATCTCAAATAAATTTGCATTTCTAAGAAACATGAAACTTGAGACTGCACACTTCATCGTAACATATGACAAGAAAATTCCTAGCCTTTTAATAAGGGCCTAGTAATTAAATAACGACTGGGGAACGGATTATTATGCACTGACAGATAGAGATGTTTCAAATAAGCTACTTGATTTTTATACACACACACACACATATATATATATATATGTATATATATATATATATATATATATATATATATATATATATATAAAACAGTTGCCAAAGTAGATAAAAGTGCAGTCAGGTATAAACAACTGCTGACTTCGGGACTTCGGGAGATGATCAATTTTGAGTCTCGGAAGACTCACAACCAGTCTTTACGTCAAGGACGCGACGTAATGCAACATTGTCGTGCGGGTTTTCGGCTTTGCGGGCGCTGTTAGTCTCGTTTTCTCGATCGTTGTTCATCTTTAGAGCACACTCATCCAGTTTCGATATACCCAATACGGCAGATCTGACGCTGAAATAGGTAGGTGATAAATGGAATTATGTGATAATAAAGTAATATTGGATTAGGAAGGAAGCAGGTTGTGGCCTTTTTTAATAGGTACTATTTCGGCATTCTCGTAGACTGTAGAGAGACTAGGAAAACCGAGAAAATTCCAAGTCAGGATAGCCAGCCCTTGCGATCGAATCCTAAATCTCCCGAATACAAGGCAGGTGTGATAACCACTACACCACCGTGCTTGGTATAACAAATTATAAAAAAAAAATAATATTCATAAAGATTAATTTTCGGTCCTACAGAATTTATCTGTTATGGGAACAATTGTAATTAGAGGAGAAAAATTCGCTCCGGCTCCGGATCTTTGGTTCTGTGAAATCCCGGCCACCAAGTCACTCAATTGATTGCGCTCCTTGTGTAATGGCAGTTGACTCATTATATGTCAACATACATGTCCAACTTGAAGTAAGGCCACAAAAGAAAAACTCTAGAGGAGGGGGATTCGATCCGGTGCCGTGGATTGAACTTCGGCGTAGCTCAATGGTTAGAACGCTTGGTACGTAGAACCAAGGTCCCGGGTTCGATCCCGACGCCGGAGCGAATTTTTTTCCTCTAATTACAGAATTATTATGTTTTGTACAATAGAAACATGGAGCCGTTTTCGAAACAACGGATAAAATTCAGTAGTGTCGGAACTCCAGAGTTACGCAAGTCTATCACGATTCAAGTGCGGGCCCTCGCCGTGACGTAACACGGGGAACCAATTATGTCTCGGTACGTGAGTGAAAATTCGCTGGGACAGCGAAGAATAAGAAAAGGAATACCTAATTACACGGCCGTCATATCGTTCACACTGAGAGCTGTGCGTTGATTTGGTAGCAGACAATATCGATAATGCAACATTGCAATACTTTCTCCGTGCGAAGAAATTACTAATTATGATGTACAGTCCTAAGACACGCTGTAACAGTAACACACGTGGGAGTGAAACAAATTAACAGTGCTCTAACGTAATATGTCTCTGCTGGTTCCCTGACCTTATTATTGCACAGATTCTCTTTCTTCTCATCATTATTACGATCATGATCATAATCATCATCATCATCACCAATAGCACTATCACCACTACTTTCGATAGCGCCGTCATCTTATTATCATCATCATCCTCATTTTCATCACGATTGTCAGTTATATTTTCGTCATTACATTCGTCAATTTTCTTGTTATTCTCTTCATCGTTGTTTATTTATTTACTTATTTACCTATCTATTTATGCATTTAATTATTTATTTATGTACTTGTCAGTTTGTTTATTTCTTGGTTTGTTTGTTTGCTTGCTTGCTTGTTTATTTGTGAAGTGATAAAAAATTCTAATATTAGGCTATATAAATTTTTGCTATGTATCAATAAATTTAAATCTTTTTATGCTCGACCATGCCGAAATGTTGTAATTATACACCTGCATGTCATTAAAGTACACCTACTCATTAAAGTTCAGGTGTTTTCAGCCAATGACAACTCAGCTTACAGGTGTTCAGCCAATAACGAGTCAGCTTTGTACCGTTATAAAACCGCAAGTATCGATTATTCTCGGATATGCAATCGAAAGAGAATTAGCGAAAAGTCACGGAGGCTGGAAATCCAATACTTTCGCAGAAGGTTATGTTCTGTTACTATAATAATTAGCGTTAATTGTAAATAATATTCAAATAAATTCAATTTGTCACCTCGTTTTTCAATGTCAATTCAATAATCAAAGTTATACCAAGTTTAACGGTATTACACAAGGTCAATGACATTATTGTTCCTCGGAAAAAACCAATACTTTCGCGTCTGCGCACAACTCACAATTCACGACCTAGAACAAGGTCACTTCCGATCTTGTAGATACAAATAATATGTATACATCTGAATACTGTAATTTCAAGTTAGAAATATGGTCGAGCATAAAAAGTCGTATGAAACTCGCCTATAATGGTAATTAAGAAGCTCGTATGAAAATTATGAAACTCGCTTGCGCTCGTTTCATAAACATCCATACTCGCTTCTTAATTACTATCATTATAGGCTCGTTGCATAATGTAGTATTATTTAATCTTATGGCTTAACACTATATAATATAAAACAAATTAATTCAATGTTTCATATATTTACATCGTATTATGTCATCATACAAACGTTTTCGCACTCACGGGGCATCTTCAGGTACGAAGTGTTTACAATATCAATCTAAAATCAATTAAAATAATCTGGCCTTATGTTTGAAAATAATAATAATCTTATTGATAGTATATATGAGTATTCAGCATAGTGACAAATATTGTTCATACAAATTTATTGAAACGTAATGTCAAGTGTTGAAATTCACAAGCCTACATGGCTATTAAATGTTGCTGAAGAATAAGTAATGATGACTCACTCTTATGCTCAACTATCTGAAACAAATATTTCTTACTTGTAATAGATGAATTGGAGAAATTCGTCTATTACAAATAAGAAGAATTTCTCCAATTGCTCAACTATCTGAAACAAATATTTCTTATTTTTAATAGATGAATTGGAGAAATTCATCTATTAGAAATAAAAAGAATTTCTCCAATTCATATATTAAAATAAGAAATATTTGTTTCAGATAGTGGGGCATACGATGGTTAACAGACGAATATAAAAACAACCCACTTGCCCCATCAGAAAAAGCCAGTCACACCATTTTACTTCAGACTTTACGACTCAAAATTCAGTAATACTTGTGATTATAAAATAATCCTATAATATATTTATTATTGGTCAATATACTGATACACAAGCTTACACAATATCGTTTTATAAGTCATTATTAATGCACCTATGATAATATTGTATTAAGATTTAACTTTTGTGAGTCATCATTACTTATTCTTCAGCAACATTTAATAGCCATGTAGGCTTGTATTGTTAAATGTTATGTTTTATTTAACGACGCTCGCAACTGCAGAGGTTATATCAGCGTCGCCGGATGTGCCGGAATTTTGTCCCGCAGGAGTTCTTTTACATGCCAGTAAATCTACTGACATGAGCCTGTCGCATTTAAGCACACTTAAATGCCATCGACCTGGCCCGGGATCGAACCCGCAACCTTGGGCATAGAAGGCCAGCGCTATACCAACTCGCCAACCAGGTCGACTGTAGGCTTGTGAATTTTAACATTTGACACGATTATGTTTCATTAATTTGCATGATAAATATTTGTCACTATGCTGAATACTTACATATACTATCAATAAGATTATAATTATTTTCAAAAATGAGGCCAGATTATTTTAATTGATTTTAGATTGATATTGTAAACACTTCGTACATGAAGAATTCCCATGAGGGCGAAAACGTTTGTATGATGACACAATACGATGTAAATATATGAAACATTGAATTAATTTGTTTCATATTATATAGTGTTAAGCCATAAGATTGAATAAAAAGATTTAAATTTATTGATACATAGTATTAATAAGGGCTTAGCTGACCATTCCAAAATGAGTTGTAAATTATATAAATTTTGTTTGCCTTACTGGAAACTTTTATATAATGTTTTTCTATTGGAATTTTTTTGTATTCATAGTATGCTGTGTTCTTTGGGAAACTCTTTTCTTGGGGCAGCTACCTTGTGGTTATTTATTTAAAGTTATTTATTTATTTATTTTTATTTATTTATTTCCTTCTTTGTTTATTTGTTTCTTTCCTAGCTTGCTTTTTGCTTCTTTATTTATCACGAGGTCTTTTCTTCCGCATCGCCAGAAATATAATTTATTATACTGTACAATAGGCCTAATAGGGGGAAAATCAAACTATAAACAAACTAAAACTTCATGATAATATATACAGGCTACAGTAACACAACTTTAAACGAGTGATTAAGTATCGTAATAAATCCTCATTAATTAACAAGGGTAATATATTAACGAATATTAACAAGAAAATTTCATTTTTAAATCTAGAGAAAAACACAAATCAACACATCTGTCAATACTTAAAAACCATGGATTAAGATTGGCATTGGCATTGCCTTCATAATCGTTATTGCCACTGTCATAATTGACGTCATGTCATAGTTATAATAAGTATCATTGTCGTCATATAGTTGATAATGTCACTGCCATCCTTTTCATAAAAGTCTCATTGTCATTGTCATCATAAACGTCATCATTGACAATGCCATAATTGTCGTCATTGCTATTGGCATTATAATAATTGAGGGGTCTAGTATCAAAACCTGCCATATCCATTTTTTTTAAATCGAGTTTCCTTATGTATTTTGGAGTACTTTCTAACACCTACCATATGCACTGGCTGGCTTTTTCAAATTTGAACTACAACCCATATATAATGCATAGTAAAAATTGGAGTTATTTTCAAAATCTGCCACATCCAAGGAAAATACTCGATGTTTCACTTTCAAAACCTGCCACATCCATTCACAAATGACTGGAAGTTATTTAATCGCGTGAGCTCAGTTTGATCGGTTCCTCAACATTACATGCGAGTCAGATGTTACAGTATTGTTGTTTAAGATGTCATCTGCACTAACTACACCGAAAACATCACGGGAAAAGGCCGTTCGGCATTCAAAATGGAGCACTACAACGAAGAGGAAGCAAAGATAAGAAAACGTTTCTTTTCACTGGTGTACGATAATTCAAAATATCAAGTCACGTGCTATGTTTAGAATTGTTATAAAATCTTCCATTGTTGATGCTACAGCATGTCATTAAAACCGCCGACTTTCCAACAATGCGACCATAAAACAAAATCAAAGGTTTTGTAATGTTCTGAACTTTCTGAGGCTGATATACTCAGATTAAATTCTGCATTCTATTCCCATAAAGAAAAAAAGAGGCCAAGATGCATTCATTCTGAAGCATGTGTCTGTAAATGACTGCATTAGACGCAAGATCACAAGTGAAAAGAAGAAGGTTTCTTTACACTACTTCATAAAAAAGACAAGGTCTGTGTTCGTGTTTGCCGCAAAAAGTTTCTGGCAACTCTGTATGTTGGTAGATCACGGGTGGAATCAATTGTTACACATTTCCATCGTACAGGGCAGGTAAATATTATTAATAACATTTTTCATAAGCTGTAGCTTTGAAATAAGTATTGTAAGAAGGAAACTGTCCATGGCTTAAAGGTGCTCACTGTCTACGTTTTTTAACGAAAAATTGACTAATGTAATTACAATATTGTTATTGAGCCATTAGAATTAGCGTAATAATTGGTAGGGGATTAAAATATGAAATTAATATTTCTATGCTTTAAAATGTTTCCACATTAATTACAGTTATGTTTATTACTACATACAATTCATGAAAATACGCTATAAAATCACACAGAAGATCAAGTGACCAATAATATTACAGGAGAAATACCGTACTCTTGCGCATAGTATTGTTAATTCTTTCACGAACACATACATTTTACGTATCAATAGTGGCATCGTACTAAACATGACGATAACATTGCAAGGTCAATTTTGCCTGCGTTTTAATTTCGAAGACACTCCTACTCATAAGCAGGAACATTTCTGGCACATAATTTGTACACATCCTTGACTCTAGACCAGCTCACATAAAAAAAAAATATTCAGGAAGTTCAATACAATGCACTGAGAGGTGTCCAATTCGGAGAAAACATAAGAATGATAATACTCATTGCATTGAAAGTATTAGTTCTAATGAACTCATTATTTTCTTGTACAAAGTTAATATTTCTCTACTTCTACCCTATTTTTTTTTCTCTTAACAATTGGTTAAAACAAACCTTACAATTACAAAATCAATATACAATAAAAAAAAACACGAGACTTATAATAGATAGTCTAGTCAAACTGAGTATTAACCCAAATTCAGAACTGATGTCCCTTGACATAGAAAACTTATATACAAATATCACACTTCAAGAAACTATAAATATTATCGAAGCAAATTTAATTAACCTTCAAATACCATTGAATAAATTCCAACAAAAATTAAATCTAATAAAAACTGTTACTTCACAAAATTACTTCACTTCGCTCAAAAATTATATAAACAGAATGTTGGCCTAGCACTGGGTAATCCATTATCTGGAATTCAAACCGATATCTTCCTACAAAACATAGAAGTTAATACTATCAGTGATATCCTAAATAACCATAACATAAAAGACTTTCATGATTTGTAGATGACACACTTATAATTTAAGAAAATAAATTAATAGATAATACAATTGTACACTTGTTTAATAAATTACACGAAAGGCTAAAATTTACAGTAGAGTGTGAAATAAATTATTCCATAGCTTTGTTAGATATAAAATGACAATTTTTTTTAATATATATTATGCTACAAGATCTTTTTTTTTTTTTCAATATTATTTACGTTGTATTACAAATATCACAACTAATACATTTTTTGGTCAGTTTTATCATAATTTGTAAATTAACTGTATCCTCTGTTATTATTTTTTTAATTTTATTATTATTATTATTATTATTATTATTATTATTATTATTATTATTATTATTATTACCCTATTCATAGGTCCGATATGAACACCATGGTGATAATCAGAAGGAAGAGGCTTTTTCTTGAAAAGCAGCTGCAATTAAAACATTCATACAGTCATTTAAAGGGATGAAGAGTTATTATTGTCGAGGATCTTCAAAAAAGACAGTATCTACCGCCATCTTTGAGTAGGAAGAAGCTGTGGCGGATGTATTCCAATGATACTGCTGTAAAAGAGTCATATTTTCGCAAGATCTTCAATACCAATTTCAATGTTGGATTTGGAAAACCAAGCACCGACATCTGTTCAACCTGTGTAAGACTGAAGAATCAAGCAAAAATGGAAAAAGATGAAGAAAAGAAGCAATATTTTATCCTTCAGCTCAAAGTTCATAAGAAACGAGGAAAATCTTTCCATCAGTTGCTAAACAGGATCACAGATGACGAGGTAACTTTCGTGTTGACTGTGAAATCCCAAAAATACCCAAAATAGAGGATGTCAGCATACTATAGCAGATAACTTTACCTACACAATTTCGCTTTTGTGACGATGCTTCCTAACAAACAACTAGGCATGAACAATGTTAGGTACTATGTTTGGACTGAAAATGAGAGGTCTAGAGGATCCAGTGAAATAGCTTCAGCCATTTATGACATCTTGCAGAAAGTGGATTCAGCCAATATACGGAAAATACAACTCTTTTCAGTCAGTTGCACTGGTCAAAATGAGAACATGACTAGGGTTTCAATGGCAGCAACTTGGTTAGTATCTAAGTCACTAGAGAACATCACTGAGATGGAACTTCACTTTCCCGTTACTGGCCATTCATTTTTACCAGCAGATAGAGTGTTTGGTTTCATAGAAACAGCAGTACGCAAAGAACAGGAGATTTTGAACCCACAACATTATAACAACATTATCGGTAAGTATGGCAAGGTGTGCCGCATTGGAAGAGATTGAAATGTTTATAATTGGAAAGAAGCTGCTGGAAACGTTGTAAAATCCTCTCAGAATCTTCACTTTCAAATATCCAGTGTAAAAAGAATTAAAATACAAACGATAGACAATAGAATTGTTATATGTGGGGAATCGACGTACATGACTGACACTGGCATTGGGAAAACTATAGTTCGTCGTGGAAAGAGCCTCTCACAACTTCAGCCTATGGTGGTAAATATTGGTGTACCTGTATGCGCTAAAAAGATCAGAGACATTGCTAATATCTTGGAAAAACGTTTTGGAAGTGAATGGCAACAAGACGTCCGCTTGAAATTTTATGCGAATCTACTAAATTCTGAAGCAACTGAGGAAGAAGCAGAGGAAGATTACTACGAGAACGGGCAATTCATTAACCCCCAATGATGAAGGCATTGTGTGAAACCTGTGTTTTTAATTTAAAAAAGGTTGAAAATAAACATTATTTTATGTGTAGGCCTATGTCCAAATTCTGGAGTAATTGAGGAAGAAGCAGAGGAAGATTACTGCGAGATTAAGCAATTCATTAACCCCCATGATGAAGTCATTGTGTGAAACCTGCGTTTTTAATTTCAAAAAGCTTGAAAATAAACATTATTTTATGTGTAGGCCTATGTCCAAATTCTGGAGTAACTGAGGAAGAAGCAGAGGAAGATTACTGCGAGATTAAGCAATTCATTAACCCCCATGATGAAGTCATTGTGTGAAACCTGTGTTTTTAATTTCAAAAAGCTTGAAAATAAACATTATTTATGTGTAGGCCTATATTCATATTCTGGAGTAACTGAGGAAGAAGCAGAGGAAGATTACTGCGAGACTGAGCAATTAATTAACCCTCATGATAAAGGCGTTGTGTAAAAAACTGTTTTAATTCAATAAAACTAGAAAAAAAGCTTATTCATGTTAACAGAAAAATTATTAGTTATTTAACACATGTTCTTATGGGTGATATATCAAAATCAACCACGTCCATTATAAACTGTCAAAAATATAATTATTGAGTGGGGCACGATTTTCTGAATATTATTATTTTAGTAGATTTCCACGAACCCCAATCATCTGCTAAAGAAGGGCCACATACATCTTATATCAAAGTAACTGCACGTTTTTCTCATTTTTCTCGAAATATAGCAAAGTGGATGTGGTAGGTTTTGATACTAGACCCTTCAATTGTCATTGTCGTAATCATCGATATTAGTAATGCCACCATAGTCCTCATCATTGTCATTGTTGTCATAATAGTCGTCATTGTCATCATAATCGTCATCATTGATAATGTCATAATTGTCGTCCTTGTCATTGTCATTATAATCGTCGTCATTAGTAATGCCATCATAGTCGTCATCATTGCCATTGTTGTCATAGTTGTGTTCATTGACAATGCCATCATAATCTTCATTGCCATTGTCATCATAATCGTCATCATTGATAATGCCATAATTGTCGTCCTTGTCATTGTCATTATAATCGTCGTCATTAGTAATGCCATCATAGTCGTCATCATTGCCATTGTTGTCATAGTTGTCTTCATTGACAATGCCATCATAATCTTCATTGCCATTGTCATCATAATCGTCTTAGTAATGCCATCATAGTCGTCATCATTGACAATTTCATCACAATCGTCATTAGTAATGCCATCATAGTCGTCATCATTGACAATTTCATCATAATCTTCATTGCCATTGTCATCATAATCGTCGTCATTCGTAACGCCATCATAGTCGTCGGCATTGACAATTTCATCATAATCTTCATTGCTATTGTCATCATAATAATTGTCTTTAATGCCATTTTTATCGCACTGTCGTCGTCGATTCAATCATTAAGTTAGTCAGGATATGCTTCCTAAGGCCGGCAACATACCGCATTGAACATTCTTTCTCGGACAGGACGGTTTTGTCTCGAAATGATGCAGTATGCTGCAGTCTCATAATGCGTGTAATCACCTTCACATCGAATGGTCCGAACCAAAAGCGTTCTGTCCGACATAGAATATTCGATGCAGTATGCTGCCGATCTTAGCGTACAAAATGCACTCTTTGCTTTGGGAGGTTGTCGACAGTCTGGACGACCACATGCTTCCAATTTTAAGAAACATTTCTGACTACTTTCCGCAGACATTTTTATCTCCTTTTCTTGTAAACACACAGAGCTTCAGGTCTTTCATATAAAAAAACTCATAAGAGATCTGCAGCGGGATTAAGTTCAGTGTCATGATGTTGGAGGGAAACATGCAGACTTTTAATCATGTCCTAGACTTTGATGTGGGTTAGCTGCGAGGCGTGACCACATCAATCAGTGTTTTGTCAGTGAAGCGTATCGACAAAGTAGCTGATTGGTTGAACAAAAATCTAGGAAGCGTAAAGCCTTTCTGAGATGATGATTGTTGATGGCGATAATATTGTAATTATTGCAATTCATTATAAATATTGTGGTTTCTGTTTATATAACTTTATTGATTGTAAACATGTTATTAGACGTCATAATTAAAAGATTAATATTAACGGTGCAATTTGTAATAAAATTGTTATCCAGAAAGGTAATGCGGCTGAAACTGATAGCACGACAACATTGGATACTTGTTATAGAGGATAATTAAAAGAATTTACACAATCCTGAGGTGTGAGTTGTCCATATTAAATGAAAATGTCATTCACATTACTGTTGTCACGCCAGGAGAAGGCGGCTGAAGTACTTAGACGGGGCGGAGGGGAAACAGTCGCGCATGCGCACCGCGCTGTTCACTGCAATATTCCTGTTTCACAAACATCTACTGCACGTGTCTATGAATCTTAGCGACTTTGTGAAAATAATAGTGGGGTTTTTAATGTAGTTTTTTATTAGTTTCAACAAGACAATTGTTTTCAGTATACCACAAATCTTGTATTGCTTTAGTTATCCTTTGCTTTTCGTGTTAATAGTGTTGATAATAATATAATTAATAGAATTTATGTTATTGTATACTGTTATTTAGGTTTATAGCAGTTTTTTGTTTATTGTAAATATGTCGACAAAGAGGAAACAAGGATTGACAACCTATAACGAAGAAAGGAATATTATTAGAAGTGCAAAATAATTCTGTGATGAAGAAAAAGAACAACAGTGCCTTTGCATTCCTCTTACGAAACCTACAGCAAAGGTAGGAAAGTACTCTAATCTATCCACAAGAACAATACAGCGTATAAGGAATGAAATGAAAGACTGCACAGAAGAAAGTGCGTTGTCGACACCTGAGGGAGAAAAAAAAATGTAAACGTCCAGACTACCGAAACGCAAATGTAGATGACTTCGACGGGAGATTGACAAAAAATATATAATTGAGAATTTTTATTTGAAAAAGAAAGAGGGCCATCGGCGTAGCTGAGGAGGTAGCGCGTTTGCCTGCTGATCTGCAGTTGTGCTCGGGAGTGAGTTCGATTCCCTTTTGCGCTGACTACCTGGTTTTGTTTTTTCCGAGGTTTTCCCAAGCGGTAGGCGAATGTCAGGTAATCTATGGCGAATCCTTGGTTTCATTTCGTCAAATACCATCTCGCCATCATCAATTCAATCGACACTGAAGAAACTAGTAGTTATTACAGCGTCGTTAAATAACAAGTAAAAAAATAGTACCAAGCTGCAACAAACGTCTACCCTTTTACAAGAGAAAATTGATTTGAAATGAAAGACAACATTAAGACGAATACTGAAGAAAAAGGATTTCAGATGGAAGAAGTGTGCAGCAAAAAAAAAAAAAAAAAAATTGAGGAAAACACTGTAAATTAGAATACGTGAAGATATCTACAGCAAATAAGAAAGCTTAGGAAATTGGAAAAACCGATTTTGTATCTGGACGAAATGCGGATAGATAGGCCTACCAATTTAACGTTTCCCAAGTTCTGGCAGGATAAAAATGTTACGGGAGTTTTGACTACCGTAAATGTGTCCAGAACACTCATTGTTGTCCATCAGGATGGGGGCGGTGGGGCTAATGGCTTTGTTGAGAGATTCGAATTAATATACACGGCTGGAACATAAACAGACGATTATCATGGACAGATCATACTCCAGAAATTTTGAAAACTGTGATAATGATAATCATAGCGACAGCACCGAAGATGCGGAATCTTTTATGTCTGACTCCGTTCCCTTGTAGCCAAGTAAGTGGACGAAGTTTTCAGGTCAGAGTGTAGCGTAAAGTCCCCCGTCCCGCCTATCTACTCCCCGCGCCAACTCGTAGCGCGAAGACTAGTATGTCTGGAAAGGTCTGTTGTATAAGTTAACTAGACACCAGATCTTTATACCCTAAAAAATTAAGGTGCCTATATAGGTTGGAAATATATGTAAAATAAGTTCTTATTGTTTTAAAATAGGTACAATAAAATTTATGAAAATAAATCGTAAGGGATGTAAGTAAAAAAATACCTATTTAAAAATAGATAAATGACAGTATTAGTAATGTTTAGGGGGCGGATTTTGATGAAAAGTCATCTTCTTATTTTTCACATTAGGACAATGCCTATTAAAATAGAAATTCTTTCTATGTTAATATTTATGTAAAAAGTAGTTCCTTATATTGCATTTTTTGACGTTCTTGAACTAATAGATCATTTTTATATTTTTTCGGCATTTTTTGGTCGTTTTTAATACTCTGAAGAACTTTTAAATCATTTGGAATGCATTTTACTTTCTTCTTTACCGATAGATGTGTTAAATCATTTTCTAACCAAATAGGTCAGCAGTAATTACTTACTGAATAAGTGAATAACAGTGAAGTTTGAGTTTTATAGTTTAGAAGAGACTCTGAAGTCCATCCCTCATTCCACTGACGGGAGAAACTTTCACCATGTCCTGGACAGAACGTTGTGTCCTCAACATGGTTCGGAAGGGATGTCTGCCGTAGTAGACAGTATTTTTGACACAAAGATTGCAAGAATGCACGCTGCGCCCACAATTTGTTTTGTCATTCACATTCCCTCATTTGGAAGATCTGGTAACAAAAGTGAAGCGCGGAAGGAAGAGGAGACGGAAAATGAAGGCACTGACATAGACCACCTCTGATTGAAACACGTCGTAAACTCTAATTAAAATCTATAATTTTCCCTTAAAACCTTCACTTTGTTGCATTTATTTTCTATTATCTTAGCCAAATTCCAGGAAGTTGCCTCCTCTCTCCGAGATTTGTAAGGCAGTTATTGAAACAAGGTGACTAATGTTTGAGAAGTTGTGTCCTCAACATGGTTCGGAAGGGATGTCTACCGTAGTAGACAGTATTTTTGACACAAAGATTGCAAGAATGCACGCTGCGCCCACAATTTGTTTTGTCATTCACATTCCCTCATTTTGAAGATCTGGTAACAAAAGTGAAGCGCGGAAGGAAGAGGAGACGGAAAATGAAGGCACTGACATGCACCACCTCTGATTGAAACACGTCGTAAACTCTAATTAAAATCTATAATTTTCCCTTAAAACATTCACTTTGTTGCATTTATTTTCTATTATCTTAGCCAAATTCCAGGAAGTTGCCTCCTCTGTCCGAGATTTGCAAGGCAGTTATTGAAACAAGGTGACTAATTTTGAAGAAGTTGTGGTGCGAGTACGGTGAATAATATTTAAATGTCATTTTCTTTTAATTTTATGTCATTTTTCCATTAGTTTAAGAGCATTTTAATTATCATTTTCAGTAGATTTTTAGGTTATCAACTTCCGCCCCCTAGTAATGTTTGAGTAATATAGACTTTAAGACAATTGCTAAAACTGCAATAAATTTTACATCGCAAAAACGAAACATAGCTTTAGAATGTTATTTCACTGATGGATGAAACTTGTAATGTGCATTTAAGTTAATACCATGTAGTGTTGGTGTCATGTTATCGAAAATTGTCCTTATATTCTGATCTACGTTTCTATGGCCGCGAATTAAATATAAACGTGTAGACCTACATAAACACGGGCCAAGTATTTTTGCGAAATGAAAAATTAAAGTAGATCCATATTCGTACATGGATAAGAAAAAAATTATTCTAATAATGAATATTACATTTACCTCTTTATTACAGACCTGGCACAAAACCACTGTCCCATATGTCGTTAAATACTGGAAATCTGAAATCCATTGTCTTAATACACTTTTGGAAGTTTTCAGTTTCGGCATTTTGCAGCACAATACCAAAATTATGAAGCACTTTTCTGGATTGTCTAGCCACAATTGTTTCGGAAATGTGTAAAGAAAGAAGTCAAACTTTTCACAATGGATTTTGCGTGGATAACTATTGTTGACGAGGTCTTTTGATATGGCTGCCGCTACCGCCATAAATAAAAGGACCGACACTTTTCTGCCTACAAAGCTGCCGCGCCCGTTTACCCGATTACTGCAATATAATTTATTGTCAGGCTGCGGCAGTGTCGGTCCCTCACCAATTCCGTCTTTCAGGATTAATATTTTTAATATTTTGAATTCTTACTGCTTATTTGAGGGAGGGGATACGATTTAAATATGATTTAAGACGAAAAAAGGCTATGCAGAAAAGCGAAAATAGGTCGTAACGTGAAAATAGGTGCTTATAGGCACTATAAAAGTTTATTATTACTATTATTATTATTATTATTATTATTATTATTATTATTATTATTATTATAGCAGGCATATAATATATAATAGTTACTGATAGGCCTGATAGGCTATTAAGGAAAACAATAGGTAAAAACCTAAAGCTCCGATGTCTAGTTATAATCCAAAGAAAACATTCAGCGCTTGTGTGTCGAGATATAAGTCAACAACATGTTGAGCGAATTAATTGCCCCGTTCTTGTTATCAATGAAACAACGCTACATGCAGGAGTAGGTACTTTGAAGGTGACCATGAATCGACGTATCTATAATGGAGGACATTTTAAGCAATTATGAATAAATTGCGAGTTGTTAAACAATTGAACCGGACATAATAATAATAATAATAATAATAATAATAATAACAATAATAATAACAATAATAATGCTTATTTTTCCTGGCAGAGTTAAGGCCGTGAAGCCTTCTTTTCCACTCAACCAGAGGATAAAAGGAAATACATGATAATAATATGCTAGTAAAACAGAAAATTATAGGCATACCTAAGACAAGATCGAAACAGAAAAATATGCATAAGCCAAATGATTAATTATCGATCTTAAGTACTTACTTAACTAGATGACAAATTAAATTACATGGTAAACCAGTACAATTGTGAATTTTAATATAATTATATCCTGGAACACAGTTCTTTCTAAAACAAGATGTTTCACTTTGAACTTGAAAGCGTTTAACATCGGGCAGTCTCTAACATCTGTAGGTAATGAATTCCAAAAACTGATAGTGTCTATTGTAAAAGACGCAGAATACGCGGAAGTTCTATGGAGAGGGACTGACAATAGAATGTCGTGTTTTGAACGGGTATACAGATTATGATATATGGACAGATTATGAAATCGTGATGCAAGGTATTCAGGGTGTTGATGTGTGAAAAATCTGATAGAGAAGAGAAAGGCAATGCAAACTGCGTCTGTCAGCCAGCCGGAGCCAAGACAATTCATTGAAAGACATACATATGTGTATAAGACACTTTTTCTAATTTAGGTGTGGAGAACTCATCCCCAAAGTTTGTACAAATTCTTTTGAATTACTCTTTACGTGAGTGAATAGGTAGGTGGATAAGAGGATGGATGGATGGATGATATTTAACACTGAAAATAATACAGGCAATAAAAATGCTCGTACCATAAGTGACACTGCAATTTTCAACACTGCGTCCTTCGCCATAAATGAATGAATGAATTAGATAAATAAGTGAATAAACGAAAGGGAATAGAATGAATGAATGCCCTTAATTTTAGAGTAGAGATACTCCAGTGGTTATTGCTTATCCATTTATTTATAAGCTGGCGTGTTCGTCTTATTTCATTCTGCATAATAAGTTATAAAATAACGTAGTTTTATTATCCAATTATTTATTCTAAAATTTGATTTTTTCTGCAGAGTTTTTATCAGGAAAATTAAGAAATAGAAAATTAAACTCCGCGACGTATTCTAAGGCTATGCCCCTGAATTTTAGGGTAGTTATTGAAAAATTAACACAAAGAACTTGAGTCAGAATAAAACTCCTAACATCTTTAACTGCAATACCTTGTGCACAACCATAATGGAAGCTGGCAATGAATGAGCTACTGTAGCTACTGTCGAATATGAGTGGTTAGCATATCGCTTTGTCTTCACTAATCCGATATTTCTTTCATAGTTTTTTTAGTAAAATTCAGAGTATTGTAATTTCTTAAGATGTGGAACTTGCCTCTGCCCGGAATGGAAGCTATACAGCAGCCTAAATTTTCAGTTCAGTTTTGAATGTAACATAAAATTGTCCAGTTAGACCAGTAATAAAGTATCTGGCCGTCTTCTCCTCGCTATTACATCAGGACATCGCACGTTCAAACTCAACCAATGAAAATGAGGTAAGGCGCAACTGAAATCCTTAGCAGGAGTCCCTGCGGAGGAGAAGCATAGCCGAGTTTCAGTGCTGTAGATTGGCGACAAGTAAAATCAGTGCATTACTGAACGATAGACCTTCAAACAAAGATAATTTTATAATCACTGTTGACATTTCTGAACTTGTTATCCGTTCCTTAATCAGGATTGTATTGAGCAACACATTGGAGTTGCCTAGTCTGCAGACTCACTTCTTGAACGGTACGATACTGACAATGTAAGGATTAAGTAGGCCTGCAGGATATTTCAGAAAAGAAGCTTCAGTTTTCAATTAATTTTACTTCATAACTGCTTAATAAATTAATATGTTTTGTGTGTGATCAATGAATGTGTGAAAGAGGATACAATACAACAGTAACAAATATGGCGCGCGTATGTATGTTTTTAATTGGTTCTTTAACGATGCTGTATCAATTATTAGGTTATTTAGCGTGGGTGGAATTGGTGATAAGCGAGATGATATTTGGCCAGACGAGGCAGAGGATTAGTCATAGATTACCTGACATTTGCCTTACGGTTGGGGAAAACCCCGGAAAAACCCAACCAGGTAGCCAGTCAAAGGAGAAATCGAACCGACACGCGAGCGCAACTTCAGATCACCAGGCAAGCGCCTTAACCAACTGAGATTTGCAGTGGCCGCGTGTGTATGTTATGAAATATTTTATAAAATAAAGTATCATCACAGAGCAGCGTGAATTAAGAGTGAAATTGAAATACAGGAAACCAGCAAGCAGGTCTGCAATAAACGGATTAATAACGAAGTTGAAAATACAGGTGGAGTAGGCCTACTAAATAAGATACAGTGTATTGTCAATAAGAATAGGTAAGAACGGAGAAATCATTCAATATGTTTTTCATGTTTTGACATAAAAGCCCAAAAAGTCGAAAAACGTGTAGTCCAACAATTTAATTCCTCAGAATTAACAACATAAGAATGACTTGAGAATTTGTAAAAATTATTCCTTAGCTTTCTTCCAGTCATTATCAACCATAAACATTTCTGTACGAATATTCTGTACGCGGCCACAGATCCCGATAACAGTCCAGACTATTTCATTTTCAGTAAACACGCCGCGCAAATCACTATTGTTGATATAAGCCATGGCACCGACATATCAATTCATTCGCAGAAGAGTGATATACATAAACATATGTTGTCACGGAATGAGAAACATGAGCATTCCTCGTGGTTTGTTCAGAGATAGATGGCAGTGACATTGAGTTCTAGACGACTTGGAAATATACAGACAGAATACGGAGGTCCACAATCGCCAAGAATCATCCGAACACACAAATCAAACTGTGACAAACTCGCTGCTATTTATCATAGCGATTTTTTCGGAGCTAAAGAGTATGGAGAGCAAAAAGCTGTCACACCTCACCTCTAGTTCGTAATGTAGTCGCAGAACGGACATTGTATCCAAGCTGCAAGTCGATAGAAGAAGAAGAAGAAGAAGAAGAAGAAGAGAAGCAGCTGATGATGATGATGATGATGTACAAAACGAAAATCTTTCGTAAAAATTTGTAAATGTGTTCACAAACTCACATGTAGAACTCAAAACAACATTGAGGTCGTGGGTCCTTATAAGTTATTTCACAACGCAACGAAGTGGAAACCACATTGTGATCATAACAAATACTAGACTACTTTCCGCTTTTTGCTCTTGCTAAACATAGTAATCCATTTTTAGTTATCATGCAATATATATACTGCATTTACATTATTAAATTTGTGCATTGCCTGAACACCTGTGGTCGTAACAGCGGGATATCAGCCCTTGTTGCCCCCATGTGGCGGTAACAGGTACTGGTGCATCGAGCGATAGGGATCGACTGGCCACTCTGGCGATTACGTCATATGCTATTGCGTGAGAACCACTACTCCGCTCTCAGATCGCCCATTAAGTTTTTGTGATCCTCTAATGAACCTCCAGCCAGCGCCCCTTGACAGCGCTGCCAACTCCGTAGTGTAAACTGACAAGAAAACCTCTCATCGGGATCGGGTTACTTTACACTGCACGTCTTGCAGTATCCGATGACAGCACAAAGTAGTTTGGTCTACAAATAGGCTATACTCTTAAGTTATTTCTTCGTGACTATTACAAATGTCTAGGACACACAAGAGTAACTGTTACAATTAACAAATAAAGGTTACTTTTTAGTTCCATGGATAGGTGACATGTCTATAGCAATAGATACAGTTATGTATCAGAAGTGATACTGAAGGGATAATTATAATTGGGAAGAAGACGGTCGTTGCCCTTTGAATTGGCACGATTCTGTCCTAGAATTTCCCTGCAAAGTTTTGGACCCTTGTCACATACTGTATATATCAGTTTGGTCATTCTCATGTTATGAAATGACAACATGAAAAGAGAATAACCACGAGAGCCGTCGAAAAGGTATTTTTGGTAACGACCGCTAGATGGAAGTACAGTTACAAGTTATTACCACAGTCTAGTATATACAGTCACGAAGCTTGAGTTGTGAGGGTACTAGAAACAATAGACTGTGCAGGTACTATTTCGCATTGTCTGTAATGAGGCGATAGTAGCGATCCTAGTGGTTAGCAACTATCTATGGATGCATATTTACTACGTATTGAGCTTCGTGACTATAAATACTAGACTGTCCTGTTACATCATGCAAATCCATAACGGTTATTACGTGACTTCTTTTACAGTCGTCAGATGGCAGCATAATGAAATTGATAAAAGTGGTTGTCTTGAAAGCCCATTAGGGTGATCAGTCTGTTATATGTGATCAGTAGGGAACGAATTTCTAGTTTCGTATCAATTTTGTTTGCTACTTCCTATGTTATTTAGATATCTATACATTTCATGTAGACAGGATCCCTCTATTAAGGGGAGAGGATGGTATTTTTTAAAACTTTTTTCCTATCTGGTGTAAAATATTAATTTTTCGTATGTAGAGAGCTCATAGCTGTGGCAAGTCAACCAAATATAAATATTAAAAAAATATATATATTTGGGGGCCCAAATTTGAAAAAAATATACCCAATGCAGGATTGTACTAAAACCGATATAACTAAACCGTTTTTAAAGATAGATTCAAACAGTTTTTTGCAATGTATTTGCAAAAGTATGTTCTACAAACTGTCTGTAACAGAATTTTGATATTAGTCCCTACGTTTGTAAAATAAAGAATTAAAATTTAATAACAATTTTCTGATTTCCTTTCTTGCAAACAAACGGACGTATTTTTAAAATGAAATCAATTAACAAACTTCTGTTACAGAGAAAAGTTTCGTAATAGACCAAAGAACATGTGTTCTAAATTTCATGCATGCATCTTTAACAGTTCAGAAATTATATCCATTTTTGCCTGGCAATGTAGTAAAAAAAATGAAGTTACTGGAAACTGATAAATGCGGGCGTGTGATTTAAAAATCCATAGCGCAGGAAGTTTAAAAATGACGTCTCAACATCCGATAAGGGCAGAAATACCCACAAAATTTTATGCACACACATATCAAAGGGTATTTTAAAGAAAAAGAAAATTTTTTTGAAAATTTAATTTACCGGAAACAACAATAAAAGTGGGCGAATGATTTAAAAATCCATAACGCAGGAAGTTTAAAAATGGCGACTCAACATCCGAGAAGGGCACAAATACCCACAAAATCTTATGTTATGCATTCCACACATATCACAGAGTATTTTAAAGATTTTTTTTTTAATTTACTCATTTTTCACCAAAAAATACCATCCTCTTCCCTTAAAATTCTTTAGGACCTAAAACGCCTAAATCAACCCATAATGTCCTATAAATACCTAAAAACTATGTTTATGCCCAAAAAGTGTCTTTTAGTATCGTGTGTACATTTAAAATAAAAATGCCGGTACTAAAAATGCAATTAAAAAATAAAGAAAAGAAAAATTGTTTAAATAAAAAAAAAACATCTCTTACAGGTAAACAATGGTCTGGCAAGTTCGTTCAATATTGGTCTTAGAAGGGGAAGAAAGAAGATTTCATCTAATTTCCTGGAACTGATGTTCGTTCGGAAAAGTCTGCCTTAGCATAAAAGGGTGATAGGCTCTTGAGGTTAGGCGAGAGCTTCCAAATTAATTTTCGCGTCGAAGTACCCTCATTATGTATGCGAAATGAAACTGACCAATCGCCGATCAGCCTCTTTCTCTTGTAGAATTTGAGTCTTTAGTTCAGTAGCACTCATTGTCAGCACTAGTTCTTTGTACATAAATCCCAACTAAAGTTAAATAATTACTAAAATTAAAATTCTCAATTTTTAATTTTATACAAGCTCCTAAAAGTCCTAAATTAGATTGAATGAAGTCCTTAATCTCTCTTTTTAGCACCTAGAAAACCTTTCTCTAGTGATCAGGGATTCGGGAAATAACGAAAATTCTGTCAGAATAGCTGGTCCCTGAGATCGAACCCAGGACTTTCCGAATACAAGGCTGGAATAATATCTAACATTACTCCACCATGCTCATATCATACAAATATATTTTCACAATATACTGTTGAGCTAGGGTAACAGAAATAGTAAAGTAAAGTTTGTCTGTAGTTCTATGGGATTGAATTTTGAGAAGTGGAGCAATACGACTCAGCACTGCGACTTAGAAGTCTATTGTGCCAACCCTCACGCTACTAGGTGCGTTCCCAACGCAGGCCGACTGAGTAAACAAAGGTTCTCTAGAGTAGGCAACCCCACTCGTCCCTAAGCCACCGTCCTCCGTGAGTCCCCAGCCGGAGTTCATGGAATGCTATGGAATCATGGCGGAATGGAGATAGGATATAATGCTGTTGATGCCTAACATGGAGAAACGGGAGAGCTCCGAGAAAATCTCAATTGTGTCCTCGTCTGCCAGGAAGTGTCATTATGGATTCTTCACGGTTGTTTGGAACTGGCGTTACTTATTATTCCGAATATAGAGTTAAGGCAGGTGTATTCTCTTATAGCTGAACGTAATAAATTGATTATTGTATGTCCTTCGCGTTTTTGTAACCTACAAGGCTCTAGCTAAAACATACAATTACATGTAGTCTTATGGAAAAAAAAAATTGTAACCGTTTCATTTTATTTTAAAGATAAATTTATTCACATCATTTTTTAAGAAAATAGGTTAAGAATTCCACGATTATTAAAATTATCAAGTAAAGAAGGTAAAATTTCGAATTCTAAATGAGGCAGTAAAGCAAGTGAACATCTTCAAATACTTGGGTGTACTGTAAGCAGTAACATGAGCTGCTACCAGGAAGTTAAAAAGAGAATAGCAATGGCCAAGGAAGCTTTTAATAGAAAAAAAAAGCATCTTCTGCGGACCTCTGGAAAAAGAACTAAGGAAGAGATTAATGAAGTGCTTTGTGTCGAGTGTGACATTGTATGAGCAGAAACATTGACATTATGACGAAATGAAGAAAAACGAATCTACAGATTTGAAATGTGAGTGTAGAGAAGAATGGAGCGTGTGAAGTGAACAGACAGAATAAGAAATGAAACTGTGTTGAAATGATTTTTTATTTTATTGGGTTATTTTACGACCCTGTATCAACATTTCAGGTTATTTAGTGTCTGAATGAAATGAAGGCGATAATGCCGGTGAAATGAGTCCGGGGCCCAGCACCGAAAGTTACCAAGCATATGCTCGTGTTGGGTTGAGGGAAAACCCCGGAAAAAACCTCAACCAGGTAACTTGCCCCGACCGGGATTCGAACCCGGGCCACCTGGTTTTGCGGCCAGACGCGCTGACCGTTACTCCACAGGTGTGGACTGTTGGAAAGAGTGGTGAAGAGAGAATGATACTGAAACTGATCAGGAAGAGAAAAAGGAATTGGTTGGGTCACTGGCTGAGAAGAAACTGACTACTGAAGGATGCACTGGAAGGAATGGTGAACCGATGAAGAGTTCGGGGCAGAAGAAGATACCAGATGATAGACGACATTAACATATATTGATCACATGCGGAGACTAAGAGGAAGGCAGAAAATAAGAAAGATTTGAGAATGCTGGGTTTACAGTGAAAGACCTGCAAATTGGCAGAACACTTAGGCTATGCATGTGGTGATTTTATTTACTTGGAAATTTCTCTATTTTTATGTTTTTATAGTTCTTTAATTGTAAACTTGCTGTTTCAGGCATTTTAATGTTATACGATCAACGTTCAACGTACTTGAATAGCATTTTGCCAAATTTTTAAATATATTTTTTTTTATTCTCGAGTCATCAAATTGTAAAGTTATCCGTTTATTTCTCTTGTTTGCTATTTTCCTCTTTTTTTTTAGTCAAATTCTAGGAATTTTGTTGTCTTTTGCCTCTCTGAAAATTATTGTAATAATAATAATAATAATATAATAATAATAATAATAATAATAATAATAATAATAATAATAATAATAATAGATAATAAATTGAATAAACTCTTGTAATAAGCTGATTTATGTGAAGCAAGGATTGTGTCACAGATATTTTAATACATTTATTTCTATAGAGGAATATAACATTGTAAGAGTAATTTCAGTAAATGTAACGAATACACTTATAGAAAATGAGATAAGAAGAAATAGACAACTGGAACAGCTTCCGCAAAGTGGAGGGAACATTCGTGAACTAATGTGCATTCAGAGTTAACCCGTGACCACAGTTCTGTCCCCTTCACTACATACAGATATTAAAAGGGCAGGTAAAACATATTGCAGAACACTTCTAGTCCAATTTGTTAATAACTTTAATTGTTCTTAAATTACACCTCACAGATTTTCCTTAGCAATTACATCACAACTTGTCTTATAGCTATGCTATAAACCGACTACGTTCAAGTTTTGATTTATTAACTTTCCTTCATGTTTTAATCTGATCTTGTTTTGTTTTATTTTATTTTTAATATCATATGTAGTGTGCATATTAAAAACGAATGCGATGTCAATCAGAATTAATATTAAAAAAAAATAGGTGTTTCGTTAGCCGAACGGGTTTTAATTTATTCCGGCGGATCCAAATGTAATTTGTGATGTACAAAGAAGGTGCTTTGTGATAGGCGTTCGTGGAGTATTAATTCAAGCTTCCTTTCCGGCATTGCACCATTGCTCATTAGGTTTTCATGCAGTAGTTGCCTCCTTTGGTGCACCGCGGGCAACGCTAAAGCAGTTGCTAAAAGAACTACAGTCCGGCGCGTCACTCATATATAATGACGCTTGCATAGATTAAGCAATACTGGTACCCGCCAATTAACAGGAATCTGGGTTCTGAAGAATTTGACATAAATATATTAGAGCTCTGCATTTCAACACATACCACCGACCGAGAGTCATGAATGTCATGAATTCAGGCTTCGAGACTTTGTACCCGATAAGTTTACTGTGCATGCATTATAGGTTGTTGACTCGCTGCAGGTAGATAGAGATGTGTTGAGGTAACAACGTTGCTATTTAGAGT
Organism: Periplaneta americana; assembly: GCF_040183065.1. Classification (NCBI taxonomy): domain Eukaryota; kingdom Metazoa; phylum Arthropoda; class Insecta; order Blattodea; family Blattidae; genus Periplaneta; species Periplaneta americana. The sequence goes on along the minus strand of NC_091120.1, from coordinate 70,653,168 downwards.
AGAGTACGGTAGTATGGGGAAACACACACATATGTACATTCTGAAAGTAAATATACATTACACAATGATAATGTCAAAAGAATGTGAAAAGCATTTATTCTCCTGTCTTTTACATATAAGTATTTGTGTTTAATTATACACAGTGTTAATGGTGGAAATAAGCATGTAGCAATTTAAATTTTTTTCATTTATCCTATTGGTCGTCTTTAGGAAGTACAGTTACAGTACCGAATTGCAATGTACCTACTACAAGATACATTCTCAGTGTCTCAAACGTAAATCTTTTTCGGTTATCTGCCAAAGTTTGTACTGTAGAAAGCTGCGCTCTACGTCGCATGACGTGATAAGGAGCAAAACAAAAAAACCTAACATCATTGCAGTCTCTAAGGGTCAGTCCTTTATTCTCGGGTGACTCTATGTCCACCAATTTGCTGTTTGTTACACAATGTTCCATATCCGTTATTTTTACATAAAATTGATTTTCACTTCTGTTTTACACGTTCAGTAACCGGTGTACTTGATGTCTCATTAATTCTCTGCATCATTTTCTAAATTAATTTGAGGGCTTGCGGCATCTCTTGCTCTGACTTCTCAGACACAGTTTGTATGAAAACCAAATTATTCGTCAGAACCTTCAAATCCAGAGCGTTTTCCTTTGCGTATTTGTTGGCATTCATTCTACAGTACACCCACCCACTGTACGCTTTACCACTATACACATTACACCGTTATGCGGATTTCCCACTGAACTGCTCTATCGGGTCCGAAGTCTCGAAACCCATACAGGTGCGATCGGTCGGCCGCTCCGTTCTGTATGCAGCAGGCTGGCTACCGCGTGTCCAGACTCCGCAGACAATTTTCTTAACAATAAATACAATCTAGTCCTAAAATACAGTGATAAGACTTTTTCAAAATATTATGATAAATTGGGAACTTATGAGTTGAAGTGTTAATGAAAAAAGACATCAAAGTCTTTAGTGTCGACTCATTTTCTACCAACGTTTCAGTTTTGTTTCTGAAAATTTTTTCTGCATTTAGGATTATGTCAAACACAGATTTACAAAGAGTATAGAAGTGATTTTCCTTGTACGACTTGAAGAGTCACTAATGTGGTAATAAAATTTATAGATTCATCCCTGTTACCAGCTATTAGAGATGAAAAACAGTTTTTACAAATACCATGTAGGCTAACTCGTTGTTCATCCAAGTCAATATTTCTATTTTCAGTTACGTTACAATTTATATCGATTTATATCAATATCTCCTTGAGGCAGTAGACACAATCTGACTTTTTTTTTTACCGTTGATATAAGTTAACTGCACAACAACACAGCATTCTGCAAGATAACAATGGAATATCACACTACACTCTATACCAGATATCTTTGGAGCAAACCATAACAAGGTTCTCGATGCATCTCATGTTATCGCTGCGCTCCCATTGGTTGGCGAGTCATTACTTAGCTGAGAGCGTTGTAGAACTAGCGCGTGCATTAGAGTCGGGCAAACAGCCTCTTACTCCCGCTCGTCTCGTAGGCGAGACTGGCTGGCCGATAACGCCAGTTCCGAGAATCGTATTCTCGAGATTGGCACTCTCGGGAACGAGGAATACCGGGTCCCGGCCTGTTATCGCACGGCCGACTTATCGTTACGAAATGCGTACACTGACTGCCGGCTTAATCGCCGCTCATCACTGAAATTCGTGACTCTTTCTGAAATATTAATGTTCATAAAGTAATTTAAGAAGGCACAGCAGTGTGGTATGCAATAATACAGCACATTATGATTGTCGACATTCTTACAGAAGGCACACTATTTTAATGAACTACTTACTGCTTTCTGGAGAAGCAAAATAATGCAGCACTTTCAGCCGTTACCTAATCCTAACCTAGTCTAAAACAATAACAAGTTATGGTTGGAGCTATGATATACTTTCTCGCTATCAGCATTTCGTTGACATTGCATATTTAATCATTCGATAGTGTTTTGTATACGCTATAGTAATGGATAACACACGATTGTATTATTATATTGCGCGTTCACATCTGGATGTTTCGTTGTTATGCAACGGCATCTTCATCAGCATGGGTAATTATTGTGCTGTGTAAGGACGAAATAAAATAATTGATACTTATTTATATTATTATAAAGGACCAAAGACTCTGACAAAAGATATTTTTGTTTCCCAACTGATAAAATGCTGCATGTGAAATGGAAACACTTTTGCAAGAGGAAGGACAGAATTACGAAACAGAGTAGATCCTTTCACAAATTGATCATAATTACTTACAAATGCATTTTAAGGAACCCGGAGGTTCATTGCCGCTCTCACATAAGCCCGCCATCGGTCTCTATCCTGAGCAAGATTAATTCAGTCTCTACCATCATATCCATTTTTATATTATCTTCCCATCTACGTCTCTGCTTCTCCAATCGTCCTTTCCCTCCGGCCATCCAACTA